>NC_090830.1:55732813-56032813 GCF_028021215.1 Eschrichtius robustus | reverse complement strand
CACACCTAGAGCAAACAAACCATTGTAATCAAATTTGCTGGGATAAAAAATAAAAAGTAAATTACAAATATGAACAAGAAGTAATGAGACATAAACTTAAAGGGCTTTTTCCTGGCATATTCCATTCTAATATACAACCTAGAACACCACTTCCATTAAGGCTCTGTTTCCCTAGTAACCAAATTTGGTAAAGGAGAAATGCTGCCACCTTGTGGCCGTTTCCTGCAAGAGCAGCTTTAAACTCACAGCTAATGGTCACTTAACATTCACAAGGACTCAGGGCTGTAAGGCCACCTGCCCTAAAAAATTGTGCTGAAGTAGGGAATGGACAAAAAATTTCAAAACAGGCAAATGTTTCAAGAAGAGAATATGAAGAGTTACGTTTTACTGACGCTCTTTTAAAAAAAAAGGAAAATGGATAAAAGCTCAACCTCAGGGAGTGTTAGACCGATGTAATCTAATCTACAAAAAGTTTTCAACTTACACCAATCGACTGACCATCAGCAAAAAGTCTACGAACAATAAATGCTGAAGGGGTTTTAGAGAACTGTGTACCCTCTACCTGCTGTTGAGACGTAAAAGGGTAACAGCCAATAATGAGAATAGAAAGGAGCTGTGTTTAAAAGTAAAAATGGAGGTACCATTCAATCCAGCAGGCACGCCATTGGACCTCTCACCTGAGAAGACAAGAATCGAGAAGACACAGGCCGCAAAAGCTGCAGTGCAGCCTTATTCACAATAGCCAAGACCATGAAGCAATCAAAACATCCAACAAGAGGTGAATGGATAAAGAAGAAGGGGTCCATGTACACAATGGAATATTAGCCATGGAAAACAATGAACCATTGCTCTCTGAGGCACCACAAATGAGTCTGGAGATAATCACGAAACATGAGGTAAGTCCAAAAGCAAAAGACCTATATTCTATGATATCACTTATAGGCGTTATCTAATAACTGACACAAATGAACATATTTCCACAGAGAAAGACACTCACAGACTTAGAAAACAAACTATGCTCATCTAAAAGGAAAGGTGGAGTGAATGGATAAATTAAGATTAGTGTTACTATATATATACAAACACATATTATATACATATCTCAAAAAGACCGACCATATAGCAAGGGAGGTCTGCGGAACATTCTGTAACATTTTACATGGGAAGAGGATCTGTACTTGAATAGACATATATAATCTACAAATGAACCAGATTGTGTACACCTAGGACAAACATTATTCTAAGCTTTACCACAATTAAAAAAAATTTTAAAACCAAGAAGAAATAATGAGACATAAACTTATGGGGGTTTCTCCATGCACATTCCAATGTAATTTACAACCTAGGAACACGACTTCCAGAAAGGCTCTGCTGCCCTAGAAACCAGATTTGGGAATGGAGAAATGCTGCCTGCTTGAGGCCACTTCCCACAACAGCAGCTTTAAACCCATTTCTAAAGGTCAATAAATATTCACCAAACTTGCAGTTCGGGAAATGACACCTGCTCTCTAAAAAAAACTCTGGGGTGGAAAATCGACCAAAAAATTCAAAAGAGGGCAACCTTCTAAGAAGACAATTTCAAGAGTTATAATGTACTCCCATTTGTTTCCTTTTTGTAACAGAAAAGAAAACGGCGGAGAAAAATAATGAGTTTTACGAATTTTCAAATACATGCAAACCCAAATTACAAAAATCTATCAGCTCACAGCAGCCAGTAGGGCCATTAGCATAAATTCTGCAAACAATAAATGCTGAAGCGATTGTGGAGAAATGCGTACCCTCGATTCTAAGGGGGACGTGGTAAGAGCCACTAATGAAAACACAAAGGAGGTGCTTTGAAAAGGGAAACAAGGTGCTACCAGTCAATGAATCACACACACTGCTGGGCCTATCACCTGAGAAAATGAGAATCAAAAAGTCACAGGCTGGCAATTCTGCACTCCAACAATATTTACCATAGCCAACACTTGGAAGAAATGAAAATGTCCATCAACCGAGGAATGCACAAAGTAGAAGTGGTCCACGTACACAGTGGAAAATTACTCCAATAAAAAATAAAAATTACATTTAAAAATCCAACAGAAGTAAGGAGACATCAGCTTGTGTGGGTTTCTCCAGGCACACTCCACTCTAATTTTTAACCGAGAAACACCACAGGCCGCAAGGGCTTTTCCCTAGTTACCAGGGTGGGGAACATAGAAAGGCTGCTGCCCTCTGGCAGTTACCTGCAAAAGCAGCTTTAAAGCCCGTGCTAATGGTCATTTCATAGGAACAAGTACTGCAGAACTGTAAATGAAACTTGCCCTCAAAATGTCTTGAGGGAGGTAATGGCCAAAATATTTCAAATGGTGACACATACTTTAAGAAAACACTATGAAGAAATAAGATCTAATCATAGCTGGAAAAATAAAAAGGACATGTCTAAAAGCTCAATTTCAACGCATTATGAGACACATGCAAATTCAACCACAAAGAGGTATCAGCTCACACCACTCAGAAGAACCATCAGCAAAAACTACAAAGAATAAATGCTGAAGGTGCTGGGAAGAAATGCATACCCTCAACTTTATGTGGGACGTAACCTGGAAAGAGCCACTAAAGAGAACAGAATAGAGGTGCCTTTAAAAGGTAAACATTGAGCTACCATAGGATCCAGCAGACCTATTCCTGGACCTATAAACTAAGAAGACAGAATTGGAAGGACACAGGTATGCAAATCTGCATTGCATAGTATTACAATAGCCAAGATACGGAAGTAACCAAAAAGTCCACCGACAGATGGGCGGACAAAGAAGAACTGCTACCTGTACAGATGGAATATGAGCTAGTGAAAAAATGAAACAATGCCATTTGCAGCACCATAGATGAGTCTAGACGTAATCACGCCACCTGTAGTAAGTGAGAAAGCAAAAGACACATATCCTATCATATCACTTTTAGGAGTTACTTAAAAATTGATACCAATGAAGATATTTCCACAGAGAGAGGCAATCGCAGATTCATTTAAAAACTTATGGTTCACCAAATAGAAAGGGATGAGGATTGGATACATTACCATATTGGGGTTAACAGAGATATACAAACCATGTGAAATATATAACCACCAAAGACGTACGGAAGACCAGGAGAAGACTACTCAACATTGTGCCATAACCTACATGGGAAAAGGATGCGAGGAAAAATAGATACCTGTATATGTGTGAAAGAACCACATCTTGCACACCTAGAGCAAACAAACCATTGTAATCAAATTTGCTGGGATAAAAAATAAAAAGTAAATTACAAATATGAACAAGAAGTAATGAGACATAAACTTAAAGGGCTTTTTCCTGGCATATTCCATTCTAATATACAACCTAGAACACCACTTCCATTAAGGCTCTGTTTCCCTAGTAACCAAATTTGGTAAAGGAGAAATGCTGCCACCTTGTGGCCGTTTCCTGCAAGAGCAGCTTTAAACTCACAGCTAATGGTCACTTAACATTCACAAGGACTCAGGGCTGTAAAGGACACCTGCCCTAAAAAATTGTGCTGAAGTAGGGAATGGACAAAAAAATTCAAAACAGGCAAATGTTTCAAGAAGAGATTATGAAGACTTAAGTTTTACTCACACACTTTTTAAAAAAAAGGAAAATGGATAAAAGCTCAACCTCAGGGAGTGTTAGACGCATGCAATCTAATCTACAAAAAGTTTCAACTTACATCAGTCGAATGACCATCAGCAAAAAGTCTATAAACAATAAATGCTGAAGGGGTTTTAGAGAACTGTGTACCCTTTACCTGCTGGTGAGACGTAAAACGGTAACAGCCAATAATGAGAACCGAAAGGAGCTGTGTTTAAATGTAAAAATGGAGGTATCATTCAATCCAGCAGGCGCACCATTGGACCTCTCACCTGAGAAGACAAGAATGGAGAAGACACAGGCCGCAAAAGCTGCAGTGCAGCCTTATTCACAATAGCCAAGACAGTGAAGCAACCAAAATGTCCACCAACAGGTGAATGGATAAAGAAGAAGTGGTCCATGTACACAATGGAATATTAGCCATGGAAGACAATGAACCATTGCTCTTTGACGCACCACAAATGAGTCTGGAGATAATCACGAAACATGAGGTAACTCGGAAAGCAAAAGACCTGTATTCTATGATATCACCTATAGGCGTTATCTAATAACTGACACAAATGAACATATTTCCACAGAGAAAGACACTCACAGATTTAGAAAACTATGCTCATCTAAAAGGAAAGGTGGAGTGAATGGATAAATTAAGATTAGTGTTACTATATGTATACAAACACATATTATATACATATCTCAAAAATACCGACCATACAGCAAGGAAGTCTGCGGAACCCTCTGTAATATTTTACATGGGAAGAGGATCTGTACTTGAATAGACATATATAATGTACAGATGAACCAGATTGTTTACACCTAGGAGAAACAATATTCTAAGCTTTACCCCAATTAAAAAAAATTTTAAAACCAAGAAGAAATAATGAGACATAAACTTATGGGGGTTTCTCCATGCACATTCCAATGTAATTTACAACCTAGGAACACGACTTCCAGAAAGGCTCTGCTGCCCTAGTAACCAGATTTGGGAATGGAGAAATGCTGCCTCCTTTAGGCCACTTCCCACAACAGCAGCTTTAAACACATTGCTAAAGGTCACTAAATATTCACCAAACTTGCAGTTCGGGAAATGACACCTGCTCTCTAAAAAAAGTCTGAGGTGGAAAATCGACCAAAAAATTCAAAAGAGGGCAACCTTCCAAGAAGACAATATCAAGAGTTATAATGTACTCCCATTTGTTTCCTTTTTTTAACAGAAAAGAAAACGGCGGAGAAAAATGATGAGTTTTACGAATTTTCAAAGACATGCAAACCCAAATTACAAAACCCTATCAGCTCACAGCAGCCAGTAGGGGCATTGGCATAAATTCTGCAAAGAATAAATGCTGAAGCGATTGTGGAGAAATGTGTACCCTCGATTCTAAAGGGGACGTAATAAGTGCCACTAATGAAAACACAAAGAAGGTGCTTTGAAAAGGGAAAAACGGTGCTACCAGTCAGTCAATCACACCCACTGCTGGGCCTATCACCTGAGAAAATGAGAATCAAAAAGTCACAGGCTGGCAATCCTGCACTCCAACAATATTTACCATAGCCAACACTTGGAAGCAATGAAAATGTCCATCAACCGAGGAATGCACAATGCAGAAGTGGTCCATGTACACAGTGGAAAATTACTCCAATAAAAAATAAAAATTACATGTAAAAATCCAACAAAAATAAGGAGACATCAGCTTGTGTGGGTTTCTCCAGGCACACTCCACTCTAATTTTTAACCGAGAAACACCACAGGCTGCAAGGGCTTTTCCCCAGTTACCAGGGTGGGGAAAATAGAAAGGCTGCTGCCCTCTGGCAGTTACCTGCAAAAGCAGCTTTAAAGCCTGTGCTAATGGTCATTTCATAGGAACAAGTACTGCAGAACTGTAAATGAAACCTGCCCTCAAAATGTCTTGAGGGAGGTAATGGCCAAAACATTTCAAAATGTGACACATACTTTAAGAGAACACTTTGAAGAACTAAGGGGTAATCACAGCTTGAAAAATAAAAAGGCATGCCTTAAAGCTCAATTTCAACGGATTTTGAGGCACATGCGAATTCAACCACAAAGAGGTATCAGCTCACAATTGCCAGAGTAACCATCAGCAAGAAAACTACAAACAATAAATGCTGAAGGTGTTGTGGAGAAATGTATACCCTCAACTTCAAGTGGGACGTAAGTTGGAAAGGGCCACAGATGAGAACAGAAAGGAGGTGCCTTAAAAAGGTAAACATTGAGCTACCATATGACCTAGCAGGTCCACTCCTCAACCTATAATCTAAGAAGACAGAATTGGAAAGACACAGGCAGGCAAATCTGCATTGCACAGTATCACAATAGCCAAGATATGGAAGTAACCAAAAAGTCCACCAACAGATGGGTGGACACAGAAGAACTCCTCCATGTACAGATGGAATATTCGCTACTGAAAAAAATGAAACAATGCCATTTGCAGCACCATAGATGAGTCTAGACGTAATCACGCCCCCTGTAGTAAGTGAGAAAGCAAAAGACACATATCCTATCATATCACTTTTAGGAGTTACTTAAAAATTGATACCAATGAAGATATTTCCACAGAGAAAGGCAATCACAGATTCATTAAAAAATCTTAGGCTCACCAAAAAGAAAGGGATGAGGATTGGATACATTACCATATTGGGGTTAACAGAGATATACAAACCATGTAAAATATATAATCACCAAAGGCGTACGGAAGACCAGGAGAAGACTACTCAACATTCTGTCATAACCTAAATGGGAAAAGGATGCGAGGAAGAGTAGATACACATATATGTATGAAACAACCACATCTTGCACACCAAGAAGAAACAAACCATTGTAATCAAATTTGCTGGGATAAAAAATAAAAAGTAAATTACAAATATGAACAAGAAGTAATGAGACATAAACTTAAAGGGCTTTTTCCTGGCATATTCCATTCTAATATACAACCTAGAACACCACTTCCATTAAGGCTCTGTTTCCCTAGTAACCAAACTTGGTAAAGGAGAAATGCTGCCACCTTGTGGCCGTTTCCTGCAAGAGCAGCTGTAAAGTCACAGCTAATGGTCACTTAACATTCACAAGGACTCAGGGCTGTAAGGCCACCTGCCCTAAAAAATTGTGCTGAAGTAGGGAATGGACAAAAAATTTCAAAACAGGCAAATGTTTCAAGAAGAGAATATGAAGAGTTACGTTTTACTGACGCTCTTTTTAAAAAAAAGGAAAATGGATAAAAGCTCAACCTCAGGGTGTGTTAGACCGATGTAATCTAATCTACAAAAAGTTTTCAACTTACACCAATCGACTGACCATCAGCAAAAAGTCTACGAACAATAAATGCTGAAGGGGTTTTAGAGAACTGTGTACCCTCTACCTGCTGTTGAGACGTAAAAGGGTAACAGCCAATAATGAGAATAGAAAGGAGCTGTGTTTAAAAGTAAAAATGGAGGTACCATTCAATCCAGCAGGCACGCCATTGGACCTCTCACCTGAGAAGACAAGAATCGAGAAGACACAGGCCGCAAGAGCTGCAGTGCAGCCTTATTCACAATAGCCAAGACCATGAAGCAATCAAAACATCCAACAAGAGGTGAATGGATAAAGAAGAAGGGGTCCATGTACACAATGGAATATTAGCCATGGAAAACAATGAACCATTGCTCTCTGAGGCACCACAAATGAGTCTGGAGATAATCACGAAACATGAGGTAAGTCCAAAAGCAAAAGACCTATATTCTATGATATCACTTATAGGCGTTATCTAATAACTGACACAAATGAACATATTTCCACAGAGAAAGACACTCACAGACTTAGAAAACAAACTATGCTCATCTAAAAGGAAAGGTGGAGTGAATGGATAAATTAAGATTAGTGTTACTATATGTATACAAACACATATTATATACATATCTCAAAAAGACCGACCATATAGCAAGGGAGGTCTGCGGAACATTCTGTAACATTTTACATGGGAAGAGGATCTGTACTTGAATAGACATATATAATCTACAAATGAACCAGATTGTGTACACCTAGGACAAACAATATTCTAAGCTTTACCACAATTAAAAAAATTTTTAAAACCAAGAAGAAATAATGAGACATAAACTTATGGGGGTTTCTCCATGCACATTCCAGTGTAATTTACAACCTAGGAACACGACTTCCAGAAAGGCTCTGCTGCCCTAGAAACCAGATTTGGGAATGGAGAAATGCTGCCTGCTTGAGGCCACTTCCCACAACAGCAGCTTTAAACCCATTTCTAAAGGTCAATAAATATTCACCAAACTTGCTGTTCGGGAAATGACACCTGCTCTCTAAAAAAACTCTGGGGTGGAAAATCGACCAAAAAATTCAAAAGAGGGCAACCTTCTAAGAAGACAATTTCAAGAGTTATAATGTACTCCCATTTGTTTCCTTTTTGTAACAGAAAAGAAAACGGCGGAGAAAAATAATGAGTTTTACGAATTTTCAAATACATGCAAACCCAAATTACAAAAACCTATCAGCTCACAGCAGCCAGTAGGGCCATTAGCATAAATTCTGCAAACAATAAATGCTGAAGCGATTGTGGAGAAATGCGTACCCTCGATTCTAAGGGGGACGTGGTAAGAGCCACTAATGAAAACACAAAGGAGGTGCTTTGAAAAGGGAAACAAGGTGCTACCAGTCAATGAATCACACACACTGCTGGGCCTATCACCTGAGAAAATGAGAATCAAAAAGTCACAGGCTGGCAATTCTGCACTCCAACAATATTTACCATAGCCAACACTTGGAAGAAATGAAAATGTCCATCAACCGAGGAATGCACAAAGTAGAAGTGGTCCACGTACACAGTGGAAAATTACTCCAATAAAAAATAAAAATTACATTTAAAAATCCAACAAAAGTAAGGAGACATCAGCTTGTGTGGGTTTCTCCAGGCACACTCCACTCTAATTTTTAACCGAGAAACACCACAGGCCGCAAGGGCTTTTCCCTAGTTACCAGGGTGGGGAACATAGAAAGGCTGCTGCCCTCTGGCAGTTACCTGCAAAAGCAGCTTTAAAGCCCGTGCTAATGGTCATTTCATAGGAACAAGTACTGCAGAACTGTAAATGAAACTTGCCCTCAAAATGTCTTGAGGGAGGTAATGGCCAAAATATTTCAAATGGTGACACATACTTTAAGAAAACACTATGAAGAAATAAGCTCTAATCATAGCTGGAAAAATAAAAAGGACATGTCTAAAAGCTCAATTTCAACGCATTATGAGACACATGCAAATTCAACCACAAAGAGGTATCAGCTCACACCACTCAGAAGAACCATCAGCAAAAACTACAAAGAATAAATGCTGAAGGTGCTGGGAAGAAATGCATACCCTCAACTTTATGTGGGACGTAACCTGGAAAGAGCCACTAAAGAGAACAGAATAGAGGTGCCTTTAAAAGGTAAACATTGAGCTACCATAGGATCCAGCAGACCTATTCCTGGACCTATAAACTAAGAAGACAGAATTGGAAGGACACAGGTATGCAAATCTGCATTGCATAGTATTACAATAGCCAAGATACGGAAGTAACCAAAAAGTCCACCGACAGATGGGCGGACAAAGAAGAACTGCTACCTGTACAGATGGAATATGAGCTAGTGAAAAAATGAAACAATGCCATTTGCAGCACCATAGATGAGTCTAGACGTAATCACGCCACCTGTAGTAAGTGAGAAAGCAAAAGACACATATCCTATCATATCACTTTTAGGAGTTACTTAAAAATTGATACCAATGAAGATATTTCCACAGAGAGAGGCAATCGCAGATTCATTTAAAAACTTATGGTTCACCAAATAGAAAGGGATGAGGATTGGATACATTACCATATTGGGGTTAACAGAGATATACAAACCATGTGAAATATATAACCACCAAAGACGTACGGAAGACCAGGAGAAGACTACTCAACATTGTGCCATAACCTACATGGGAAAAGGATGCGAGGAAAAATAGATACCTGTATATGTGTGAAAGAACCACATCTTGCACACCTAGAGCAAACAAACCATTGTAATCAAATTTGCTGGGATAAAAAATAAAAAGTAAATTACAAATATGAACAAGAAGTAATGAGACATAAACTTAAAGGGCTTTTTCCTGGCATATTCCATTCTAATATACAACCTAGAACACCACTTCCATTAAGGCTCTGTTTCCCTAGTAACCAAATTTGGTAAAGGAGAAATGCTGCCACCTTGTGGCCGTTTCCTGCAAGAGCAGCTTTAAACTCACAGCTAATGGTCACTTAACATTCACAAGGACTCAGGGCTGTAAAGGACACCTGCCCTAAAAAATTGTGCTGAAGTAGGGAATGGACAAAAAAATTCAAAACAGGCAAATGTTTCAAGAAGAGATTATGAAGACTTAAGTTTTACTCACACACTTTTTAAAAAAAAGGAAAATGGATAAAAGCTCAACCTCAGGGAGTGTTAGACGCATGCAATCTAATCTACAAAAAGTTTCAACTTACATCAGTCGAATGACCATCAGCAAAAAGTCTATAAACAATAAATGCTGAAGGGGTTTTAGAGAACTGTGTACCCTCTACCTGCTGGTGAGACGTAAAACGGTAACAGCCAATAATGAGAACCGAAAGGAGCTGTGTTTAAATGTAAAAATGGAGGTATCATTCAATCCAGCAGGCGCACCATTGGACCTCTCACCTGAGAAGACAAGAATGGAGAAGACACAGGCCGCAAAAGCTGCAGTGCAGCCTTATTCACAATAGCCAAGACAGTGAAGCAACCAAAATGTCCACCAACAGGTGAATGGATAAAGAAGAAGTGGTCCATGTACACAATGGAATATTAGCCATGGAAGACAATGAACCATTGCTCTTTGACGCACCACAAATGAGTCTGGAGATAATCACGAAACATGAGGTAACTCGGAAAGCAAAAGACCTGTATTCTATGATATCACCTATAGGCGTTATCTAATAACTGACACAAATGAACATATTTCCACAGAGAAAGACACTCACAGATTTAGAAAACTATGCTCATCTAAAAGGAAAGGTGGAGTGAATGGATAAATTAAGATTAGTGTTACTATATGTATACAAACACATATTATATACATATCTCAAAAATACCGACCATACAGCAAGGAAGTCTGCGGAACCCTCTGTAATATTTTACATGGGAAGAGGATCTGTACTTGAATAGACATATATAATGTACAGATGAACCAGATTGTTTACACCTAGGAGAAACAATATTCTAAGCTTTACCCCAATTAAAAAAAATTTTAAAACCAAGAAGAAATAATGAGACATAAACTTATGGGGGTTTCTCCATGCACATTCCAATGTAATTTACAACCTAGGAACACGACTTCCAGAAAGGCTCTGCTGCCCTAGTAACCAGATTTGGGAATGGAGAAATGCTGCCTCCTTTAGGCCACTTCCCACAACAGCAGCTTTAAACACATTGCTAAAGGTCACTAAATATTCACCAAACTTGCAGTTCGGGAAATGACACCTGCTCTCTAAAAAAAGTCTGAGGTGGAAAATCGACCAAAAAATTCAAAAGAGGGCAACCTTCCAAGAAGACAATATCAAGAGTTATAATGTACTCCCATTTGTTTCCTTTTTTTAACAGAAAAGAAAACGGCGGAGAAAAATGATGAGTTTTACGAATTTTCAAAGACATGCAAACCCAAATTACAAAACCCTATCAGCTCACAGCAGCCAGTAGGGGCATTGGCATAAATTCTGCAAACAATAAATGCTGAAGCGATTGTGGAGAAATGTGTACCCTCGATTCTAAAGGGGACGTAATAAGTGCCACTAATGAAAACACAAAGAAGGTGCTTTGAAAAGGGAAAAACGGTGCTACCAGTCAGTCAATCACACCCACTGCTGGGCCTATCACCTGAGAAAATGAGAATCAAAAAGTCATAGGCTGGCAATCCTGCACTCCAACAATATTTACCATAGCCAACACTTGGAAGCAATGAAAATGTCCATCAACCGAGGAATGCACAATGCAGAAGTGGTCCATGTACACAGTGGAAAATTACTCCAATAAGAAATAAAAATTACATGTAAAAATCCAACAAAATAAGGAGACATCAGCTTGTGTGGGTTTCTCCAGGCACACTCCACTCTAATTTTTAACCGAGAAACACCACAGGCTGCAAGGGCTTTTCCCCAGTTACCAGGGTGGGGAAAATAGAAAGGCTGCTGCCCTCTGGCAGTTACCTGCAAAAGCAGCTTTAAAGCCTGTGCTAATGGTCATTTCATAGGAACAAGTACTGCAGAACTGTAAATGAAACCTGCCCTCAAAATGTCTTGAGGGAGGTAATGGCCAAAACATTTCAAAATGTGACACATACTTTAAGAGAACACTTTGAAGAACTAAGGGGTAATCACAGCTTGAAAAATAAAAAGGCATGCCTTAAAGCTCAATTTCAACGGATTTTGAGGCACATGCGAATTCAACCACAAAGAGGTATCAGCTCACAATTGCCAGAGTAACCATCAGCAAGAAAACTACAAACAATAAATGCTGAAGGTGTTGTGGAGAAATGTATACCCTCAACTTCAAGTGGGACGTAAGTTGGAAAGGGCCACAGATGAGAACAGAAAGGAGGTGCCTTAAAAAGGTAAACATTGAGCTACCATATGACCTAGCAGGTCCACTCCTCAACCTATAATCTAAGAAGACAGAATTGGAAAGACACAGGCAGGCAAATCTGCATTGCACAGTATCACAATAGCCAAGATATGGAAGTAACCAAAAAGTCCACCAACAGATGGGTGGACACAGAAGAACTCCTCCATGTACAGATGGAATATTCGCTACTGAAAAAAATGAAACAATGCCATTTGCAGCACCATAGATGAGTCTAGACGTAATCACGCCCCCTGTAGTAAGTGAGAAAGCAAAAGACACATATCCTATCATATCACTTTTAGGAGTTACTTAAAAATTGATACCAATGAAGATATTTCCACAGAGAAAGGCAATCACAGATTCATTAAAAAATCTTAGGCTCACCAAAAAGAAAGGGATGAGGATTGGATACATTACCATATTGGGGTTAACAGAGATATACAAACCATGTAAAATATATAATCACCAAAGGCGTACGGAAGACCAGGAGAAGACTACTCAACATTCTGTCATAACCTAAATGGGAAAAGGATGCGAGGAAGAGTAGATACACATATATGTATGAAACAACCACATCTTGCACACCAAGAAGAAACAAACCATTGTAATCAAATTTGCTGGGATAAAAAATAAAAAGTAAATTACAAATATGAACAAGAAGTAATGAGACATAAACTTAAAGGGCTTTTTCCTGGCATATTCCATTCTAATATACAACCTAGAACACCACTTCCATTAAGGCTCTGTTTCCCTAGTAACCAAACTTGGTAAAGGAGAAATGCTGCCACCTTGTGGCCGTTTCCTGCAAGAGCAGCTGTAAAGTCACAGCTAATGGTCACTTAACATTCACAAGGACTCAGGGCTGTAAGGCCACCTGCCCTAAAAAATTGTGCTGAAGTAGGGAATGGACAAAAAATTTCAAAACAGGCAAATGTTTCAAGAAGAGAATATGAAGAGTTACGTTTTACTGACGCTCTTTTTAAAAAAAAGGAAAATGGATAAAAGCTCAACCTCAGGGTGTGTTAGACCGATGTAATCTAATCTACAAAAAGTTTTCAACTTACACCAATCGACTGACCATCAGCAAAAAGTCTACGAACAATAAATGCTGAAGGGGTTTTAGAGAACTGTGTACCCTCTACCTGCTGTTGAGACGTAAAAGGGTAACAGCCAATAATGAGAATAGAAAGGAGCTGTGTTTAAAAGTAAAAATGGAGGTACCATTCAATCCAGCAGGCACGCCATTGGACCTCTCACCTGAGAAGACAAGAATCGAGAAGACACAGGCCGCAAGAGCTGCAGTGCAGCCTTATTCACAATAGCCAAGACCATGAAGCAATCAAAACATCCAACAAGAGGTGAATGGATAAAGAAGAAGGGGTCCATGTACACAATGGAATATTAGCCATGGAAAACAATGAACCATTGCTCTCTGAGGCACCACAAATGAGTCTGGAGATAATCACGAAACATGAGGTAAGTCCAAAAGCAAAAGACCTATATTCTATGATATCACTTATAGGCGTTATCTAATAACTGACACAAATGAACATATTTCCACAGAGAAAGACACTCACAGACTTAGAAAACAAACTATGCTCATCTAAAAGGAAAGGTGGAGTGAATGGATAAATTAAGATTAGTGTTACTATATGTATACAAACACATATTATATACATATCTCAAAAAGACCGACCATATAGCAAGGGAGGTCTGCGGAACATTCTGTAACATTTTACATGGGAAGAGGATCTGTACTTGAATAGACATATATAATCTACAAATGAACCAGATTGTGTACACCTAGGACAAACAATATTCTAAGCTTTACCACAATTAAAAAAATTTTTAAAACCAAGAAGAAATAATGAGACATAAACTTATGGGGGTTTCTCCATGCACATTCCAGTGTAATTTACAACCTAGGAACACGACTTCCAGAAAGGCTCTGCTGCCCTAGAAACCAGATTTGGGAATGGAGAAATGCTGCCTGCTTGAGGCCACTTCCCACAACAGCAGCTTTAAACCCATTTCTAAAGGTCAATAAATATTCACCAAACTTGCTGTTCGGGAAATGACACCTGCTCTCTAAAAAAACTCTGGGGTGGAAAATCGACCAAAAAATTCAAAAGAGGGCAACCTTCTAAGAAGACAATTTCAAGAGTTATAATGTACTCCCATTTGTTTCCTTTTTGTAACAGAAAAGAAAACGGCGGAGAAAAATAATGAGTTTTACGAATTTTCAAATACATGCAAACCCAAATTACAAAAACCTATCAGCTCACAGCAGCCAGTAGGGCCATTAGCATAAATTCTGCAAACAATAAATGCTGAAGCGATTGTGGAGAAATGCGTACCCTCGATTCTAAGGGGGACGTGGTAAGAGCCACTAATGAAAACACAAAGGAGGTGCTTTGAAAAGGGAAACAAGGTGCTACCAGTCAATGAATCACACACACTGCTGGGCCTATCACCTGAGAAAATGAGAATCAAAAAGTCACAGGCTGGCAATTCTGCACTCCAACAATATTTACCATAGCCAACACTTGGAAGAAATGAAAATGTCCATCAACCGAGGAATGCACAAAGTAGAAGTGGTCCACGTACACAGTGGAAAATTACTCCAATAAAAAATAAAAATTACATTTAAAAATCCAACAAAAGTAAGGAGACATCAGCTTGTGTGGGTTTCTCCAGGCACACTCCACTCTAATTTTTAACCGAGAAACACCACAGGCCGCAAGGGCTTTTCCCTAGTTACCAGGGTGGGGAACATAGAAAGGCTGCTGCCCTCTGGCAGTTACCTGCAAAAGCAGCTTTAAAGCCCGTGCTAATGGTCATTTCATAGGAACAAGTACTGCAGAACTGTAAATGAAACTTGCCCTCAAAATGTCTTGAGGGAGGTAATGGCCAAAATATTTCAAATGGTGACACATACTTTAAGAAAACACTATGAAGAAATAAGCTCTAATCATAGCTGGAAAAATAAAAAGGACATGTCTAAAAGCTCAATTTCAACGCATTATGAGACACATGCAAATTCAACCACAAAGAGGTATCAGCTCACACCACTCAGAAGAACCATCAGCAAAAACTACAAAGAATAAATGCTGAAGGTGCTGGGAAGAAATGCATACCCTCAACTTTATGTGGGACGTAACCTGGAAAGAGCCACTAAAGAGAACAGAATAGAGGTGCCTTTAAAAGGTAAACATTGAGCTACCATAGGATCCAGCAGACCTATTCCTGGACCTATAAACTAAGAAGACAGAATTGGAAGGACACAGGTATGCAAATCTGCATTGCATAGTATTACAATAGCCAAGATACGGAAGTAACCAAAAAGTCCACCGACAGATGGGCGGACAAAGAAGAACTGCTACCTGTACAGATGGAATATGAGCTAGTGAAAAAATGAAACAATGCCATTTGCAGCACCATAGATGAGTCTAGACGTAATCACGCCACCTGTAGTAAGTGAGAAAGCAAAAGACACATATCCTATCATATCACTTTTAGGAGTTACTTAAAAATTGATACCAATGAAGATATTTCCACAGAGAGAGGCAATCGCAGATTCATTTAAAAACTTATGGTTCACCAAATAGAAAGGGATGAGGATTGGATACATTACCATATTGGGGTTAACAGAGATATACAAACCATGTGAAATATATAACCACCAAAGACGTACGGAAGACCAGGAGAAGACTACTCAACATTGTGCCATAACCTACATGGGAAAAGGATGCGAGGAAAAATAGATACCTGTATATGTGTGAAAGAACCACATCTTGCACACCTAGAGCAAACAAACCATTGTAATCAAATTTGCTGGGATAAAAAATAAAAAGTAAATTACAAATATGAACAAGAAGTAATGAGACATAAACTTAAAGGGCTTTTTCCTGGCATATTCCATTCTAATATACAACCTAGAACACCACTTCCATTAAGGCTCTGTTTCCCTAGTAACCAAATTTGGTAAAGGAGAAATGCTGCCACCTTGTGGCCGTTTCCTGCAAGAGCAGCTTTAAACTCACAGCTAATGGTCACTTAACATTCACAAGGACTCAGGGCTGTAAAGGACACCTGCCCTAAAAAATTGTGCTGAAGTAGGGAATGGACAAAAAAATTCAAAACAGGCAAATGTTTCAAGAAGAGATTATGAAGACTTAAGTTTTACTCACACACTTTTTAAAAAAAAGGAAAATGGATAAAAGCTCAACCTCAGGGAGTGTTAGACGCATGCAATCTAATCTACAAAAAGTT
Source organism: Eschrichtius robustus (assembly GCF_028021215.1). Lineage (NCBI taxonomy): Eukaryota > Metazoa > Chordata > Mammalia > Artiodactyla > Eschrichtiidae > Eschrichtius > Eschrichtius robustus. Next base: position 56,016,259 of record NC_090830.1, on the reverse strand, counting down.
TCAACTTACATCAGTCGAATGACCATCAGCAAAAAGTCTATAAACAATAAATGCTGAAGGGGTTTTAGAGAACTGTGTACCCTCTACCTGCTGGTGAGACGTAAAACGGTAACAGCCAATAATGAGAACCGAAAGGAGCTGTGTTTAAATGTAAAAATGGAGGTATCATTCAATCCAGCAGGCGCACCATTGGACCTCTCACCTGAGAAGACAAGAATGGAGAAGACACAGGCCGCAAAAGCTGCAGTGCAGCCTTATTCACAATAGCCAAGACAGTGAAGCAACCAAAATGTCCACCAACAGGTGAATGGATAAAGAAGAAGTGGTCCATGTACACAATGGAATATTAGCCATGGAAGACAATGAACCATTGCTCTTTGACGCACCACAAATGAGTCTGGAGATAATCACGAAACATGAGGTAACTCGGAAAGCAAAAGACCTGTATTCTATGATATCACCTATAGGCGTTATCTAATAACTGACACAAATGAACATATTTCCACAGAGAAAGACACTCACAGATTTAGAAAACTATGCTCATCTAAAAGGAAAGGTGGAGTGAATGGATAAATTAAGATTAGTGTTACTATATGTATACAAACACATATTATATACATATCTCAAAAATACCGACCATACAGCAAGGAAGTCTGCGGAACCCTCTGTAATATTTTACATGGGAAGAGGATCTGTACTTGAATAGACATATATAATGTACAGATGAACCAGATTGTTTACACCTAGGAGAAACAATATTCTAAGCTTTACCCCAATTAAAAAAAATTTTAAAACCAAGAAGAAATAATGAGACATAAACTTATGGGGGTTTCTCCATGCACATTCCAATGTAATTTACAACCTAGGAACACGACTTCCAGAAAGGCTCTGCTGCCCTAGTAACCAGATTTGGGAATGGAGAAATGCTGCCTCCTTTAGGCCACTTCCCACAACAGCAGCTTTAAACACATTGCTAAAGGTCACTAAATATTCACCAAACTTGCAGTTCGGGAAATGACACCTGCTCTCTAAAAAAAGTCTGAGGTGGAAAATCGACCAAAAAATTCAAAAGAGGGCAACCTTCCAAGAAGACAATATCAAGAGTTATAATGTACTCCCATTTGTTTCCTTTTTTTAACAGAAAAGAAAACGGCGGAGAAAAATGATGAGTTTTACGAATTTTCAAAGACATGCAAACCCAAATTACAAAACCCTATCAGCTCACAGCAGCCAGTAGGGGCATTGGCATAAATTCTGCAAACAATAAATGCTGAAGCGATTGTGGAGAAATGTGTACCCTCGATTCTAAAGGGGACGTAATAAGTGCCACTAATGAAAACACAAAGAAGGTGCTTTGAAAAGGGAAAAACGGTGCTACCAGTCAGTCAATCACACCCACTGCTGGGCCTATCACCTGAGAAAATGAGAATCAAAAAGTCATAGGCTGGCAATCCTGCACTCCAACAATATTTACCATAGCCAACACTTGGAAGCAATGAAAATGTCCATCAACCGAGGAATGCACAATGCAGAAGTGGTCCATGTACACAGTGGAAAATTACTCCAATAAGAAATAAAAATTACATGTAAAAATCCAACAAAATAAGGAGACATCAGCTTGTGTGGGTTTCTCCAGGCACACTCCACTCTAATTTTTAACCGAGAAACACCACAGGCTGCAAGGGCTTTTCCCCAGTTACCAGGGTGGGGAAAATAGAAAGGCTGCTGCCCTCTGGCAGTTACCTGCAAAAGCAGCTTTAAAGCCTGTGCTAATGGTCATTTCATAGGAACAAGTACTGCAGAACTGTAAATGAAACCTGCCCTCAAAATGTCTTGAGGGAGGTAATGGCCAAAACATTTCAAAATGTGACACATACTTTAAGAGAACACTTTGAAGAACTAAGGGGTAATCACAGCTTGAAAAATAAAAAGGACATGCCTTAAAGCTCAATTTCAACGGATTTTGAGGCACATGCGAATTCAACCACAAAGAGGTATCAGCTCACAATTGCCAGAGTAACCATCAGCAAGACAACTACAAACAATAAATGCTGAAGGTGTTGTGGAGAAATGTATACCCTCAACTTCAAGTGGGACGTAAGTTGGAAAGGGCCACAGATGAGAACAGAAAGGAGGTGCCTTAAAAAGGTAAACATTGAGCTACCATATGACCTAGCAGGCCCACTCCTCGACCTATAATCTAAGAAGACAGAATTGGAAAGACACAGGCAGGCAAATCTGCATTGCACAGTATCACAATAGCCAAGATATGGAAGTAACCAAAAAGTCCACCAACAGATGGGTGGACACAGAAGAACTCCTCCATGTACGGATGGAATATTCGCTACTGAAAAAAATGAAACAATGCCATTTGCAGCACCATAGATGAGTCTAGACGTAATCACGCCACCTGTAGTAAGTGAGAAAGCAAAAGACACATATCCTATCATATCACTTTTAGGAGTTACTTAAAAATTGATACCAATGAAGATATTTCCACAGAGAGAGGCAATCGCAGATTCATTTAAAAACTTATGGTTCACCAAATAGAAAGGGATGAGGATTGGATACATTACCATATTGAGGTTAACAGAGATATACAAACCATGTGAAATATATAACCACCAAAGACGTACGGAAGACCAGGAGAAGACTACTCAACATTGTGCCATAACCTACATGGGAAAAGGATGCGAGGAAAAATAGATACCTGTATATGTGTGAAAGAACCACATCTTGCACACCTAGAGCAAACAAACCATTGTAATCAAATTTGCTGGGATAAAAAATAAAAAGTAAATTACAAATATGAACAAGAAGTAATGAGACATAAACTTAAAGGGCTTTTTCCTGGCATATTCCATTCTAATATACAACCTAGAACACCACTTCCATTAAGGCTCTGTTTCCCTAGTAACCAAATTTGGTAAAGGAGAAATGCTGCCACCTTGTGGCCGTTTCCTGCAAGAGCAGCTTTAAAGTCACAGCTAATGGTCACTTAACATTCACAAGGACTCAGGGCTGTAAGGCCACCTGCCCTAAAAAATTGTACTGAAGTAGGGAATGGACAAAAAATTTCAAAACAGGCAAATGTTTCAAGAAGAGAATATGAAGAGTTACGTTTTACTGACGCTCTTTTTAAAAAAAAGGAAAATGGATAAAAGCTCAACCTCAGGGAGTGTTAGACCCATGCAATCTAATCTACAAAAAGTTTTCAACTTACACCAATCGACTGACCATCAGCAAAAAGTCTACGAACAATAAATGCTGAAGGGATTTTAGAGAACTGTGTACCCTCTACCTGCTGTTGAGACGTAAAAGGGTAACAGCCAATAATGAGAATAGAAAGGAGCTGTGTTTAAAAGTAAAAATGGAGGTACCATTCAATCCAGCAGGCACGCCATTGGACCTCTCACCTGAGAAGACAAGAATCGAGAAGACACAGGCCGCAAAAGCTGCAGTGCAGCCTTATTCACAATAGCCAAGACCATGAAGCAATCAAAACATCCAACAAGAGGTGAATGGATAAAGAAGAAGGGTTCCATGTACACAATGGAATATTAGCCATGGAAAACAATGAACCATTGCTTTCTGAGGCACCACAAATGAGTCTGGAGATAATCACGAAACATGAGGTAAGTCCAAAAGCAAAAGACCTATATTCTATGATATCACTTATAGGCGTTATCTAATAACTGACACAAATGAACATATTTCCACAGAGAAAGACACTCACAGACTTAGAAAACAAACTATGCTCATCTAAAAGGAAAGGTGGAGTGAATGGATAAATTAAGATTAGTGTTACTATATGTATACAAACACATATTATATACATATCTCAAAAAGACCGACCATATAGCAAGGGAGGTCTACGGAACATTCTGTAACATTTTACATGGGAAGAGGATCTGTACTTGAATAGACATATATAATCTACAAATGAACCAGATTGTGTACACCTAGGACAAACAATATTCTAAGCTTTACCACAATTAAAAAAATTTTTAAAACCAAGAAGAAATAATGAGACATAAACTTATGGGGGTTTCTCCATGCACATTCCAATGTAATTTACAACCTAGGAACACGACTTCCAGAAAGGCTCTGCTGCCCTAGAAACCAGATTTGGGAATGGAGAAATGCTGCCTGCTTGAGGCCACTTCCCACAACAGCAGCTTTAAACCCATTTCTAAAGGTCAATAAATATTCACCAAACTTGCAGTTCGGGAAATGACACCTGCTCTCTAAAAAAACTCTGGGGTGGAAAATCGACCAAAAAATTCAAAAGAGGGCAACCTTCTAAGAAGACAATTTCAAGAGTTATAATGTACTCCCATTTGTTTCCTTTTTGTAACAGAAAAGAAAACGGCGGAGAAAAATAATGAGTTTTACGAATTTTCAAATACATGCAAACCCAAATTACAAAAACCTATCAGCTCACAGCAGCCAGTAGGGCCATTAGCATAAATTCTGCAAACAATAAATGCTGAAGCGATTGTGGAGAAATGCGTACCCTCGATTCTAAGGGGGACGTGGTAAGAGCCACTAATGAAAACACAAAGGAGGTGCTTTGAAAAGGGAAACAAGGTGCTACCAGTCAATGAATCACACACACTGCTGGGCCTATCACCTGAGAAAATGAGAATCAAAAAGTCACAGGCTGGCAATTCTGCACTCCAACAATATTTACCATAGCCAACACTTGGAAGAAATGAAAATGTCCATCAACCGAGGAATGCACAAAGTAGAAGTGGTCCACGTACACAGTGGAAAATTACTCCAATAAAAAATAAAAATTACATTTAAAAATCCAACAAAAGTAAGGAGACATCAGCTTGTGTGGGTTTCTCCAGGCACACTCCACTCTAATTTTTAACCGAGAAACACCACAGGCCGCAAGGGCTTTTCCCTAGTTACCAGGGTGGGGAACATAGAAAGGCTGCTGCCCTCTGGCAGTTACCTGCAAAAGCAGCTTTAAAGCCCGTGCTAATGGTCATTTCATAGGAACAAGTACTGCAGAACTGTAAATGAAACTTGCCCTCAAAATGTCTTGAGGGAGGTAATGGCCAAAATATTTCAAATGGTGACACATACTTTAAGAAAACACTATGAAGAAATAAGCTCTAATCATAGCTGGAAAAATAAAAAGGACATGTCTAAAAGCTCAATTTCAACGCATTATGAGACACATGCAAATTCAACCACAAAGAGGTATCAGCTCACACCACTCAGAAGAACCATCAGCAAAAACTACAAAGAATAAATGCTGAAGGTGCTGGGAAGAAATGCATACCCTCAACTTTATGTGGGACGTAACCTGGAAAGAGCCACTAAAGAGAACAGAATAGAGGTGCCTTTAAAAGGTAAACATTGAGCTACCATAGGATACAGCAGACCTATTCCTGGACCTATAAACTAAGAAGACAGAATTGGAAGGACACAGGTATGCAAATCTGCATTGCATAGTATTACAATAGCCAAGATACGGAAGTAACCAAAAAGTCCACCGACAGATGGGCGGACAAAGAAGAACTGCTACCTGTACAGATGGAATATGAGCTAGTGAAAAAATGAAACAATGCCATTTGCAGCACCATAGACGAGTCTAGACATAATCACGCCACCTGTAGTAAGTGAGAAAGCAAAAGACACATATCCTATCATATCACTTTTAGGAGTTACTTAAAAATTGATACCAATGAAGATATTTCCACAGAGAGAGGCAATCGCAGATTCATTTAAAAACTTATGGTTCACCAAATAGAAAGGGATGAGGATTGGATACATTACCATATTGGGGTTAACAGAGATATACAAACCATGTGAAATATATAACCACCAAAGACGTACGGAAGACCAGGAGAAGACTACTCAACATTGTGCCATAACCTACATGGGAAAAGGATGCGAGGAAAAATAGATACCTGTATATGTGTGAAAGAACCACATCTTGCACACCTAGAGCAAACAAACCATTGTAATCAAATTTGCTGGGATAAAAAATAAAAAGTAAATTACAAATAGGAACAAGAAGTAATGAGACATAAACTTAAAGGGCTTTTTCCTGGCATATTCCATTCTAATATACAACCTAGAACACCACTTCCATTAAGGCTCTGTTTCCCTAGTAACCAAATTTGGTAAAGGAGAAATGCTGCCACCTTGTGGCCGTTTCCTGCAAGAGCAGCTTTAAACTCACAGCTAATGGTCACTTAACATTCACAAGGACTCAGGGCTGTAAAGGACACCTGCCCTAAAAAATTGTGCTGAAGTAGGGAATGGACAAAAAAATTCAAAACAGGCAAATGTTTCAAGAAGAGATTATGAAGACTTAAGTTTTACTCACACACTTTTTAAAAAAAAGGAAAATGGATAAAAGCTCAACCTCAGGGAGTGTTAGACGCATGCAATCTAATCTACAAAAAGTTTCAACTTACATCAGTCGAATGACCATCAGCAAAAAGTCTATAAACAATAAATGCTGAAGGGGTTTTAGAGAACTGTGTACCCTCTACCTGCTGGTGAGACGTAAAACGGTAACAGCCAATAATGAGAACCGAAAGGAGCTGTGTTTAAATGTAAAAATGGAGGTATCATTCAATCCAGCAGGCGCACCATTGGACCTCTCACCTGAGAAGACAAGAATGGAGAAGACACAGGCCGCAAAAGCTGCAGTGCAGCCTTATTCACAATAGCCAAGACAGTGAAGCAACCAAAATGTCCACCAACAGGTGAATGGATAAAGAAGAAGTGGTCCATGTACACAATGGAATATTAGCCATGGAAGACAATGAACCATTGCTCTTTGACGCACCACAAATGAGTCTGGAGATAATCACGAAACATGAGGTAACTCGGAAAGCAAAAGACCTGTATTCTATGATATCACCTATAGGCGTTATCTAATAACTGACACAAATGAACATATTTCCACAGAGAAAGACACTCACAGATTTAGAAAACTATGCTCATCTAAAAGGAAAGGTGGAGTGAATGGATAAATTAAGATTAGTGTTACTATATGTATACAAACACATATTATATACATATCTCAAAAATACCGACCATACAGCAAGGAAGTCTGCGGAACCCTCTGTAATATTTTACATGGGAAGAGGATCTGTACTTGAATAGACATATATAATGTACAGATGAACCAGATTGTTTACACCTAGGAGAAACAATATTCTAAGCTTTACCCCAATTAAAAAAAATTTTAAAACCAAGAAGAAATAATGAGACATAAACTTATGGGGGTTTCTCCATGCACATTCCAATGTAATTTACAACCTAGGAACACGACTTCCAGAAAGGCTCTGCTGCCCTAGTAACCAGATTTGGGAATGGAGAAATGCTGCCTCCTTTAGGCCACTTCCCACAACAGCAGCTTTAAACACATTGCTAAAGGTCACTAAATATTCACCAAACTTGCAGTTCGGGAAATGACACCTGCTCTCTAAAAAAAGTCTGAGGTGGAAAATCGACCAAAAAATTCAAAAGAGGGCAACCTTCCAAGAAGACAATATCAAGAGTTATAATGTACTCCCATTTGTTTCCTTTTTTTAACAGAAAAGAAAACGGCGGAGAAAAATGATGAGTTTTACGAATTTTCAAAGACATGCAAACCCAAATTACAAAACCCTATCAGCTCACAGCAGCCAGTAGGGGCATTGGCATAAATTCTGCAAACAATAAATGCTGAAGCGATTGTGGAGAAATGTGTACCCTCGATTCTAAAGGGGACGTAATAAGTGCCACTAATGAAAACACAAAGAAGGTGCTTTGAAAAGGGAAAAACGGTGCTACCAGTCAGTCAATCACACCCACTGCTGGGCCTATCACCTGAGAAAATGAGAATCAAAAAGTCACAGGCTGGCAATCCTGCACTCCAACAATATTTACCATAGCCAACACTTGGAAGCAATGAAAATGTCCATCAACCGAGGAATGCACAATGCAGAAGTGGTCCATGTACACAGTGGAAAATTACTCCAATATGAAATAAAAATTACATGTAAAAATCCAACAAAATAAGGAGACATCAGCTTGTGTGGGTTTCTCCAGGCACACTCCACTCTAATTTTTAACCGAGAAACACCACAGGCTGCAAGGGCTTTTCCCCAGTTACCAGGGTGGGGAAAATAGAAAGGCTGCTGCCCTCTGGCAGTTACCTGCAAAAGCAGCTTTAAAGCCTGTGCTAATGGTCATTTCATAGGAACAAGTACTGCAGAACTGTAAATGAAACCTGCCCTCAAAATGTCTTGAGGGAGGTAATGGCCAAAACATTTCAAAATGTGACACATACTTTAAGAGAACACTTTGAAGAACTAAGGGGTAATCACAGCTTGAAAAATAAAAAGGACATTCCTTAAAGCTCAATTTCAACGGATTTTGAGGCACATGCGAATTCAACCACAAAGAGGTATCAGCTCACAATTGCCAGAGTAACCATCAGCAAGACAACTACAAACAATAAATGCTGAAGGTGTTGTGGAGAAATGTATACCCTCAACTTCAAGTGGGACGTAAGTTGGAAAGGGCCACAGATGAGAACAGAAAGGAGGTGCCTTAAAAAGGTAAACATTGAGCTACCATATGACCTAGCAGGCCCACTCCTCGACCTATAATCTAAGAAGACAGAATTGGAAAGACACAGGCAGGCAAATCTGCATTGCACAGTATCACAATAGCCAAGATATGGAAGTAACCAAAAAGTCCACCAACAGATGGGTGGACACAGAAGAACTCCTCCATGTACGGATGGAATATTCGCTACTGAAAAAAATGAAACAATGCCATTTGCAGCACCATAGATGAGTCTAGACGTAATCACGCCCCCTGTAGTAAGTGAGAAAGCAAAAGACACATATCCTATCATATCACTTTTAGGAGTTACTTAAAAATTGATACCAATGAAGATATTTCCACAGAGAGAGGCAATCGCAGATTCATTTAAAAACTTATGGTTCACCAAATAGAAAGGGATGAGGATTGGATACATTACCATATTGAGGTTAACAGAGATATACAAACCATGTGAAATATATAACCACCAAAGACGTACGGAAGACCAGGAGAAGACTACTCAACATTGTGCCATAACCTACATGGGAAAAGGATGCGAGGAAAAATAGATACCTGTATATGTGTGAAAGAACCACATCTTGCACACCTAGAGCAAACAAACCATTGTAATCAAATTTGCTGGGATAAAAAATAAAAAGTAAATTACAAATATGAACAAGAAGTAATGAGACATAAACTTAAAGGGCTTTTTCCTGGCATATTCCATTCTAATATACAACCTAGAACACCACTTCCATTAAGGCTCTGTTTCCCTAGTAACCAAATTTGGTAAAGGAGAAATGCTGCCACCTTGTGGCCGTTTCCTGCAAGAGCAGCTTTAAACTCACAGCTAATGGTCACTTAACATTCACAAGGACTCAGGGCTGTAAGGCCACCTGCCCTAAAAAATTGTGCTGAAGTAGGGAATGGACAAAAAATTTCAAAACAGGCAAATGTTTCAAGAAGAGAATATGAAGAGTTACGTTTTACTGACGCTCTTTTAAAAAAAAAGGAAAATGGATAAAAGCTCAACCTCAGGGAGTGTTAGACCGATGTAATCTAATCTACAAAAAGTTTTCAACTTACACCAATCGACTGACCATCAGCAAAAAGTCTACGAACAATAAATGCTGAAGGGGTTTTAGAGAACTGTGTACCCTCTACCTGCTGTTGAGACGTAAAAGGGTAACAGCCAATAATGAGAATAGAAAGGAGCTGTGTTTAAAAGTAAAAATGGAGGTACCATTCAATCCAGCAGGCACGCCATTGGACCTCTCACCTGAGAAGACAAGAATCGAGAAGACACAGGCCGCAAAAGCTGCAGTGCAGCCTTATTCACAATAGCCAAGACCATGAAGCAATCAAAACATCCAACAAGAGGTGAATGGATAAAGAAGAAGGGGTCCATGTACACAATGGAATATTAGCCATGGAAAACAATGAACCATTGCTCTCTGAGGCACCACAAATGAGTCTGGAGATAATCACGAAACATGAGGTAAGTCCAAAAGCAAAAGACCTATATTCTATGATATCACTTATAGGCGTTATCTAATAACTGACACAAATGAACATATTTCCACAGAGAAAGACACTCACAGACTTAGAAAACAAACTATGCTCATCTAAAAGGAAAGGTGGAGTGAATGGATAAATTAAGATTAGTGTTACTATATGTATACAAACACATATTATATACATATCTCAAAAAGACCGACCATATAGCAAGGGAGGTCTGCGGAACATTCTGTAACATTTTACATGGGAAGAGGATCTGTACTTGAATAGACATATATAATCTACAAATGAACCAGATTGTGTACACCTAGGACAAACAATATTCTAAGCTTTACCACAATTAAAAAAAATTTTAAAACCAAGAAGAAATAATGAGACATAAACTTATGGGGGTTTCTCCATGCACATTCCAATGTAATTTACAACCTAGGAACACGACTTCCAGAAAGGCTCTGCTGCCCTAGAAACCAGATTTGGGAATGGAGAAATGCTGCCTGCTTGAGGCCACTTCCCACAACAGCAGCTTTAAACCCATTTCTAAAGGTCAATAAATATTCACCAAACTTGCAGTTCGGGAAATGACACCTGCTCTCTAAAAAAACTCTGGGGTGGAAAATCGACCAAAAAATTCAAAAGAGGGCAACCTTCTAAGAAGACAATTTCAAGAGTTATAATGTACTCCCATTTGTTTCCTTTTTGTAACAGAAAAGAAAACGGCGGAGAAAAATAATGAGTTTTACGAATTTTCAAATACATGCAAACCCAAATTACAAAAATCTATCAGCTCACAGCAGCCAGTAGGGCCATTAGCATAAATTCTGCAAACAATAAATGCTGAAGCGATTGTGGAGAAATGCGTACCCTCGATTCTAAGGGGGACGTGGTAAGAGCCACTAATGAAAACACAAAGGAGGTGCTTTGAAAAGGGAAACAAGGTGCTACCAGTCAATGAATCACACACACTGCTGGGCCTATCACCTGAGAAAATGAGAATCAAAAAGTCACAGGCTGGCAATTCTGCACTCCAACAATTTTTACCATAGCCAACACTTGGAAGAAATGAAAATGTCCATCAACCGAGGAATGCACAAAGTAGAAGTGGTCCACGTACACAGTGGAAAATTACTCCAATAAAAAATAAAAATTACATTTAAAAATCCAACAAAAGTAAGGAGACATCAGCTTGTGTGGGTTTCTCCAGGCACACTCCACTCTAATTTTTAACCGAGAAACACCACAGGCCGCAAGGGCTTTTCCCTAGTTACCAGGGTGGGGAACATAGAAAGGCTGCTGCCCTCTGGCAGTTACCTGCAAAAGCAGCTTTAAAGCCCGTGCTAATGGTCATTTCATAGGAACAAGTACTGCAGAACTGTAAATGAAACTTGCCCTCAAAATGTCTTGAGGGAGGTAATGGCCAAAATATTTCAAATGGTGACACATACTTTAAGAAAACACTATGAAGAAATAAGATCTAATCATAGCTGGAAAAATAAAAAGGACATGTCTAAAAGCTCAATTTCAACGCATTATGAGACACATGCAAATTCAACCACAAAGAGGTATCAGCTCACACCACTCAGAAGAACCATCAGCAAAAACTACAAAGAATAAATGCTGAAGGTGCTGGGAAGAAATGCATACCCTCAACTTTATGTGGGACGTAACCTGGAAAGAGCCACTAAAGAGAACAGAATAGAGGTGCCTTTAAAAGGTAAACATTGAGCTACCATAGGATCCAGCAGACCTATTCCTGGACCTATAAACTAAGAAGACAGAATTGGAAGGACACAGGTATGCAAATCTGCATTGCATAGTATTACAATAGCCAAGATACGGAAGTAACCAAAAAGTCCACCGACAGATGGGCGGACAAAGAAGAACTGCTACCTGTACAGATGGAATATGAGCTAGTGAAAAAATGAAACAATGCCATTTGCAGCACCATAGATGAGTCTAGACGTAATCACGCCACCTGTAGTAAGTGAGAAAGCAAAAGACACATATCCTATCATATCACTTTTAGGAGTTACTTAAAAATTGATACCAATGAAGATATTTCCACAGAGAGAGGCAATCGCAGATTCATTTAAAAACTTATGGTTCACCAAATAGAAAGGGATGAGGATTGGATACATTACCATATTGGGGTTAACAGAGATATACAAACCATGTGAAATATATAACCACCAAAGACGTACGGAAGACCAGGAGAAGACTACTCAACATTGTGCCATAACCTACATGGGAAAAGGATGCGAGGAAAAATAGATACCTGTATATGTGTGAAAGAACCACATCTTGCACACCTAGAGCAAACAAACCATTGTAATCAAATTTGCTGGGATAAAAAATAAAAAGTAAATTACAAATAGGAACAAGAAGTAATGAGACATAAACTTAAAGGGCTTTTTCCTGGCATATTCCATTCTAATATACAACCTAGAACACCACTTCCATTAAGGCTCTGTTTCCCTAGTAACCAAATTTGGTAAAGGAGAAATGCTGCCACCTTGTGGCCGTTTCCTGCAAGAGCAGCTTTAAACTCACAGCTAATGGTCACTTAACATTCACAAGGACTCAGGGCTGTAAAGGACACCTGCCCTAAAAAATTGTGCTGAAGTAGGGAATGGACAAAAAAATTCAAAACAGGCAAATGTTTCAAGAAGAGATTATGAAGACTTAAGTTTTACTCACACACTTTTTAAAAAAAAGGAAAATGGATAAAAGCTCAACCTCAGGGAGTGTTAGACGCATGCAATCTAATCTACAAAAAGTTTCATCTTACATCAGTCGAATGACCATCAGCAAAAAGTCTATAAACAATAAATGCTGAAGGGGTTTTAGAGAACTGTGTACCCTCTACCTGCTGGTGAGACGTAAAACGGTAACAGCCAATAATGAGAACCGAAAGGAGCTGTGTTTAAATGTAAAAATGGAGGTATCATTCAATCCAGCAGGCGCACCATTGGACCTCTCACCTGAGAAGACAAGAATGGAGAAGACACAGGCCGCAAAAGCTGCAGTGCAGCCTTATTCACAATAGCCAAGACAGTGAAGCAACCAAAATGTCCACCAACAGGTGAATGGATAAAGAAGAAGTGGTCCATGTACACAATGGAATATTAGCCATGGAAGACAATGAACCATTGCTCTTTGACGCACCACAAATGAGTCTGGAGATAATCACGAAACATGAGGTAACTCGGAAAGCAAAAGACCTGTATTCTATGATATCACCTATAGGCGTTATCTAATAACTGACACAAATGAACATATTTCCACAGAGAAAGACACTCACAGATTTAGAAAACTATGCTCATCTAAAAGGAAAGGTGGAGTGAATGGATAAATTAAGATTAGTGTTACTATATGTATACAAACACATATTATATACATATCTCAAAAATACCGACCATACAGCAAGGAAGTCTGCGGAACCCTCTGTAATATTTTACATGGGAAGAGGATCTGTACTTGAATAGACATATATAATGTACAGATGAACCAGATTGTTTACACCTAGGAGAAACAATATTCTAAGCTTTACCCCAATTAAAAAAAAAATTTAAAACCAAGAAGAAATAATGAGACATAAACTTATGGGGGTTTCTCCATGCACATTCCAATGTAATTTACAACCTAGGAACACGACTTCCAGAAAGGCTCTGCTGCCCTAGTAACCAGATTTGGGAATGGAGAAATGCTGCCTCCTTTAGGCCACTTCCCACAACAGCAGCTTTAAACACATTGCTAAAGGTCACTAAATATTCACCAAACTTGCAGTTCGGGAAATGACACCTGCTCTCTAAAAAAAGTCTGAGGTGGAAAATCGACCAAAAAATTCAAAAGAGGGCAACCTTCCAAGAAGACAATATCAAGAGTTATAATGTACTCCCATTTGTTTCCTTTTTTTAACAGAAAAGAAAACGGCGGAGAAAAATGATGAGTTTTACGAATTTTCAAAGACATGCAAACCCAAATTACAAAACCCTATCAGCTCACAGCAGCCAGTAGGGGCATTGGCATAAATTCTGCAAACAATAAATGCTGAAGCGATTGTGGAGAAATGTGTACCCTCGATTCTAAAGGGGACGTAATAAGTGCCACTAATGAAAACACAAAGAAGGTGCTTTGAAAAGGGAAAAACGGTGCTACCAGTCAGTCAATCACACCCACTGCTGGGCCTATCACCTGAGAAAATGAGAATCAAAAAGTCACAGGCTGGCAATCCTGCACTCCAACAATATTTACCATAGCCAACACTTGGAAGCAATGAAAATGTCCATCAACCGAGGAATGCACAATGCAGAAGTGGTCCATGTACACAGTGGAAAATTACTCCAATATGAAATAAAAATTACATGTAAAAATCCAACAAAATAAGGAGACATCAGCTTGTGTGGGTTTCTCCAGGCACACTCCACTCTAATTTTTAACCGAGAAACACCACAGGCCGCAAGGGCTTTTCCCTAGTTACCAGGGAGGGGAACATAGAAAGGCTGCTGCCCTCTGGCAGTTACCTGCAAAAGCAGCTTTAAAGCCTGTGCTAATGGTCATTTCATAGGAACAAGTACTGCAGAACTGTAAATGAAACCTGCCCTCAAAATGTCTTGAGGGAGGTAATGGCCAAAACATTTCAAAATGTGACACATACTTTAAGAGAACACTTTGAAGAACTAAGGGGTAATCACAGCTTGAAAAATAAAAAGGACATGCCTTAAAGCTCAATTTCAACGGATTTTGAGGCACATGCGAATTCAACCACAAAGAGGTATCAGCTCACAATTGCCAGAGTAACCATCAGCAAGACAACTACAAACAATAAATGCTGAAGGTGTTGTGGAGAAATGTATACCCTCAACTTCAAGTGGGACGTAAGTTGGAAAGGGCCACAGATGAGAACAGAAAGGAGGTGCCTTAAAAAGGTAAACATTGAGCTACCATATGACCTAGCAGGCCCACTCCTCGACCTATAATCTAAGAAGACAGAATTGGAAAGACACAGGCAGGCAAATCTGCATTGCACAGTATCACAATAGCCAAGATATGGAAGTAACCAAAAAGTCCACCAACAGATGGGTGGACACAGAAGAACTCCTCCATGTACGGATGGAATATTCGCTACTGAAAAAAATGAAACAATGCCATTTGCAGCACCATAGATGAGTCTAGACGTAATCACGCCACCTGTAGTAAGTGAGAAAGCAAAAGACACATATCCTATCATATCACTTTTAGGAGTTACTTAAAAATTGATACCAATGAAGATATTTCCACAGAGAGAGGCAATCGCAGATTCATTTAAAAACTTATGGTTCACCAAATAGAAAGGGATGAGGATTGGATACATTACCATATTGAGGTTAACAGAGATATACAAACCATGTGAAATATATAACCACCAAAGACGTACGGAAGACCAGGAGAAGACTACTCAACATTGTGCCATAACCTACATGGGAAAAGGATGCGAGGAAAAATAGATACCTGTATATGTGTGAAAGAACCACATCTTGCACACCTAGAGCAAACAAACCATTGTAATCAAATTTGCTGGGATAAAAAATAAAAAGTAAATTACAAATATGAACAAGAAGTAATGAGACATAAACTTAAAGGGCTTTTTCCTGGCATATTCCATTCTAATATACAACCTAGAACACCACTTCCATTAAGGCTCTGTTTCCCTAGTAACCAAATTTGGTAAAGGAGAAATGCTGCCACCTTGTGGCCGTTTCCTGCAAGAGCAGCTTTAAACTCACAGCTAATGGTCACTTAACATTCACAAGGACTCAGGGCTGTAAGGCCACCTGCCCTAAAAAATTGTGCTGAAGTAGGGAATGGACAAAAAATTTCAAAACAGGCAAATGTTTCAAGAAGAGAATATGAAGAGTTACGTTTTACTGACGCTCTTTTAAAAAAAAAGGAAAATGGATAAAAGCTCAACCTCAGGGAGTGTTAGACCGATGTAATCTAATCTACAAAAAGTTTTCAACTTACACCAATCGACTGACCATCAGCAAAAAGTCTACGAACAATAAATGCTGAAGGGGTTTTAGAGAACTGTGTACCCTCTACCTGCTGTTGAGACGTAAAAGGGTAACAGCCAATAATGAGAATAGAAAGGAGCTGTGTTTAAAAGTAAAAATGGAGGTACCATTCAATCCAGCAGGCACGCCATTGGACCTCTCACCTGAGAAGACAAGAATCGAGAAGACACAGGCCGCAAAAGCTGCAGTGCAGCCTTATTCACAATAGCCAAGACCATGAAGCAATCAAAACATCCAACAAGAGGTGAATGGATAAAGAAGAAGGGGTCCATGTACACAATGGAATATTAGCCATGGAAAACAATGAACCATTGCTCTCTGAGGCACCACAAATGAGTCTGGAGATAATCACGAAACATGAGGTAAGTCCAAAAGCAAAAGACCTATATTCTATGATATCATTTATAGGCGTTATCTAATAACTGACACAAATGAACATATTTCCACAGAGAAAGACACTCACAGACTTAGAAAACAAACTATGCTCATCTAAAAGGAAAGGTGGAGTGAATGGATAAATTAAGATTAGTGTTACTATATGTATACAAACACATATTATATACATATCTCAAAAAGACCGACCATATAGCAAGGGAGGTCTGCGGAACATTCTGTAACATTTTACATGGGAAGAGGATCTGTACTTGAATAGACATATATAATCTACAAATGAACCAGATTGTGTACACCTAGGACAAACAATATTCTAAGCTTTACCACAATTAAAAAAATTTTTAAAACCAAGAAGAAATAATGAGACATAAACTTATGGGGGTTTCTCCATGCACATTCCAATGTAATTTACAACCTAGGAACACGACTTCCAGAAAGGCTCTGCTGCCCTAGAAACCAGATTTGGGAATGGAGAAATGCTGCCTGCTTGAGGCCACTTCCCACAACAGCAGCTTTAAACCCATTTCTAAAGGTCAATAAATATTCACCAAACTTGCAGTTCGGGAAATGACACCTGCTCTCTAAAAAAACTCTGGGGTGGAAAATCGACCAAAAAATTCAAAAGAGGGCAGCCTTCTAAGAAGACAATTTCAAGAGTTATAATGTACTCCCATTTGTTTCCTTTTTGTAACAGAAAAGAAAACGGCGGAGAAAAATAATGAGTTTTACGAATTTTCAAATACATGCAAACCCAAATTACAAAAACCTATCAGCTCACAGCAGCCAGTAGGGCCATTAGCATAAATTCTGCAAACAATAAATGCTGAAGCGATTGTGGAGAAATGCGTACCCTCGATTCTAAGGGGGACGTGGTAAGAGCCACTAATGAAAACACAAAGGAGGTGCTTTGAAAAGGGAAACAAGGTGCTACCAGTCAATGAATCACACACACTGCTGGGCCTATCACCTGAGAAAATGAGAATCAAAAAGTCACAGGCTGGCAATTCTGCACTCCAACAATATTTACCATAGCCAACACTTGGAAGAAATGAAAATGTCCATCAACCGAGGAATGCACAAAGTAGAAGTGGTCCACGTACACAGTGGAAAATTACTCCAATAAAAAATAAAAATTACATTTAAAAATCCAACAAAAGTAAGGAGACATCAGCTTGTGTGGGTTTCTCCAGGCACACTCCACTCTAATTTTTAACCGAGAAACACCACAGGCCGCAAGGGCTTTTCCCTAGTTACCAGGGTGGGGAACATAGAAAGGCTGCTGCCCTCTGGCAGTTACCTGCAAAAGCAGCTTTAAAGCCCGTGCTAATGGTCATTTCATAGGAACAAGTACTGCAGAACTGTAAATGAAACTTGCCCTCAAAATGTCTTGAGGGAGGTAATGGCCAAAATATTTCAAATGGTGACACATACTTTAAGAAAACACTATGAAGAAATAAGCTCTAATCATAGCTGGAAAAATAAAAAGGACATGTCTAAAAGCTCAATTTCAACGCATTATGAGACACATGCAAATTCAACCACAAAGAGGTATCAGCTCACACCACTCAGAAGAACCATCAGCAAAAACTACAAAGAATAAATGCTGAAGGTGCTGGGAAGAAATGCATACCCTCAACTTTATGTGGGACGTAACCTGGAAAGAGCCACTAAAGAGAACAGAATAGAGGTGCCTTTAAAAGGTAAACATTGAGCTACCATAGGATACAGCAGACCTATTCCTGGACCTATAAACTAAGAAGACAGAATTGGAAGGACACAGGTATGCAAATCTGCATTGCATAGTATTACAATAGCCAAGATACGGAAGTAACCAAAAAGTCCACCGACAGATGGGCGGACAAAGAAGAACTGCTACCTGTACAGATGGAATATGAGCTAGTGAAAAAATGAAACAATGCCATTTGCAGCACCATAGACGAGTCTAGACATAATCACGCCACCTGTAGTAAGTGAGAAAGCAAAAGACACATATCCTATCATATCACTTTTAGGAGTTACTTAAAAATTGATACCAATGAAGATATTTCCACAGAGAGAGGCAATCGCAGATTCATTTAAAAACTTATGGTTCACCAAATAGAAAGGGATGAGGATTGGATACATTACCATATTGGGGTTAACAGAGATATACAAACCATGTGAAATATATAACCACCAAAGACGTACGGAAGACCAGGAGAAGACTACTCAACATTGTGCCATAACCTACATGGGAAAAGGATGCGAGGAAAAATAGATACCTGTATATGTGTGAAAGAACCACATCTTGCACACCTAGAGCAAACAAACCATTGTAATCAAATTTGCTGGGATAAAAAATAAAAAGTAAATTACAAATAGGAACAAGAAGTAATGAGACATAAACTTAAAGGGCTTTTTCCTGGCATATTCCATTCTAATATACAACCTAGAACACCACTTCCATTAAGGCTCTGTTTCCCTAGTAACCAAATTTGGTAAAGGAGAAATGCTGCCACCTTGTGGCCGTTTCCTGCAAGAGCAGCTTTAAACTCACAGCTAATGGTCACTTAACATTCACAAGGACTCAGGGCTGTAAAGGACACCTGCCCTAAAAAATTGTGCTGAAGTAGGGAATGGACAAAAAAATTCAAAACAGGCAAATGTTTCAAGAAGAGATTATGAAGACTTAAGTTTTACTCACACACTTTTTAAAAAAAAGGAAAATGGATAAAAGCTCAACCTCAGGGAGTGTTAGACGCATGCAATCTAATCTACAAAAAGTTTCAACTTACATCAGTCGAATGACCATCAGCAAAAAGTCTATAAACAATAAATGCTGAAGGGGTTTTAGAGAACTGTGTACCCTCTACCTGCTGGTGAGACGTAAAACGGTAACAGCCAATAATGAGAACCGAAAGGAGCTGTGTTTAAATGTAAAAATGGAGGTATCATTCAATCCAGCAGGCGCACCATTGGACCTCTCACCTGAGAAGACAAGAATGGAGAAGACACAGGCCGCAAAAGCTGCAGTGCAGCCTTATTCACAATAGCCAAGACAGTGAAGCAACCAAAATGTCCACCAACAGGTGAATGGATAAAGAAGAAGTGGTCCATGTACACAATGGAATATTAGCCATGGAAGACAATGAACCATTGCTCTTTGACGCACCACAAATGAGTCTGGAGATAATCACGAAACATGAGGTAACTCGGAAAGCAAAAGACCTGTATTCTATGATATCACCTATAGGCGTTATCTAATAACTGACACAAATGAACATATTTCCACAGAGAAAGACACTCACAGATTTAGAAAACTATGCTCATCTAAAAGGAAAGGTGGAGTGAATGGATAAATTAAGATTAGTGTTACTATATGTATACAAACACATATTATATACATATCTCAAAAATACCGACCATACAGCAAGGAAGTCTGCGGAACCCTCTGTAATATTTTACATGGGAAGAGGATCTGTACTTGAATAGACATATATAATGTACAGATGAACCAGATTGTTTACACCTAGGAGAAACAATATTCTAAGCTTTACCCCAATTAAAAAAAATTTTAAAACCAAGAAGAAATAATGAGACATAAACTTATGGGGGTTTCTCCATGCACATTCCAATGTAATTTACAACCTAGGAACACGACTTCCAGAAAGGCTCTGCTGCCCTAGTAACCAGATTTGGGAATGGAGAAATGCTGCCTCCTTTAGGCCACTTCCCACAACAGCAGCTTTAAACACATTGCTAAAGGTCACTAAATATTCACCAAACTTGCAGTTCGGGAAATGACACCTGCTCTCTAAAAAAAGTCTGAGGTGGAAAATCGACCAAAAAATTCAAAAGAGGGCAACCTTCCAAGAAGACAATATCAAGAGTTATAATGTACTCCCATTTGTTTCCTTTTTTTAACAGAAAAGAAAACGGCGGAGAAAAATGATGAGTTTTACGAATTTTCAAAGACATGCAAACCCAAATTACAAAACCCTATCAGCTCACAGCAGCCAGTAGGGGCATTGGCATAAATTCTGCAAACAATAAATGCTGAAGCGATTGTGGAGAAATGTGTACCCTCGATTCTAAAGGGGACGTAATAAGTGCCACTAATGAAAACACAAAGAAGGTGCTTTGAAAAGGGAAAAACGGTGCTACCAGTCAGTCAATCACACCCACTGCTGGGCCTATCACCTGAGAAAATGAGAATCAAAAAGTCATAGGCTGGCAATCCTGCACTCCAACAATATTTACCATAGCCAACACTTGGAAGCAATGAAAATGTCCATCAACCGAGGAATGCACAATGCAGAAGTGGTCCATGTACACAGTGGAAAATTACTCCAATAAGAAATAAAAATTACATGTAAAAATCCAACAAAATAAGGAGACATCAGCTTGTGTGGGTTTCTCCAGGCACACTCCACTCTAATTTTTAACCGAGAAACACCACAGGCTGCAAGGGCTTTTCCCCAGTTACCAGGGTGGGGAAAATAGAAAGGCTGCTGCCCTCTGGCAGTTACCTGCAAAAGCAGCTTTAAAGCCTGTGCTAATGGTCATTTCATAGGAACAAGTACTGCAGAACTGTAAATGAAACCTGCCCTCAAAATGTCTTGAGGGAGGTAATGGCCAAAACATTTCAAAATGTGACACATACTTTAAGAGAACACTTTGAAGAACTAAGGGGTAATCACAGCTTGAAAAATAAAAAGGACATGCCTTAAAGCTCAATTTCAACGGATTTTGAGGCACATGCGAATTCAACCACAAAGAGGTATCAGCTCACAATTGCCAGAGTAACCATCAGCAAGACAACTACAAACAATAAATGCTGAAGGTGTTGTGGAGAAATGTATACCCTCAACTTCAAGTGGGACGTAAGTTGGAAAGGGCCACAGATGAGAACAGAAAGGAGGTGCCTTAAAAAGGTAAACATTGAGCTACCATATGACCTAGCAGGCCCACTCCTCGACCTATAATCTAAGAAGACAGAATTGGAAAGACACAGGCAGGCAAATCTGCATTGCACAGTATCACAATAGCCAAGATATGGAAGTAACCAAAAAGTCCACCAACAGATGGGTGGACACAGAAGAACTCCTCCATGTACGGATGGAATATTCGCTACTGAAAAAAATGAAACAATGCCATTTGCAGCACCATAGATGAGTCTAGACGTAATCACGCCACCTGTAGTAAGTGAGAAAGCAAAAGACACATATCCTATCATATCACTTTTAGGAGTTACTTAAAAATTGATACCAATGAAGATATTTCCACAGAGAGAGGCAATCGCAGATTCATTTAAAAACTTATGGTTCACCAAATAGAAAGGGATGAGGATTGGATACATTACCATATTGAGGTTAACAGAGATATACAAACCATGTGAAATATATAACCACCAAAGACGTACGGAAGACCAGGAGAAGACTACTCAACATTGTGCCATAACCTACATGGGAAAAGGATGCGAGGAAAAATAGATACCTGTATATGTGTGAAAGAACCACATCTTGCACACCTAGAGCAAACAAACCATTGTAATCAAATTTGCTGGGATAAAAAATAAAAAGTAAATTACAAATATGAACAAGAAGTAATGAGACATAAACTTAAAGGGCTTTTTCCTGGCATATTCCATTCTAATATACAACCTAGAACACCACTTCCATTAAGGCTCTGTTTCCCTAGTAACCAAATTTGGTAAAGGAGAAATGCTGCCACCTTGTGGCCGTTTCCTGCAAGAGCAGCTTTAAAGTCACAGCTAATGGTCACTTAACATTCACAAGGACTCAGGGCTGTAAGGCCACCTGCCCTAAAAAATTGTACTGAAGTAGGGAATGGACAAAAAATTTCAAAACAGGCAAATGTTTCAAGAAGAGAATATGAAGAGTTACGTTTTACTGACGCTCTTTTTAAAAAAAAGGAAAATGGATAAAAGCTCAACCTCAGGGAGTGTTAGACCCATGCAATCTAATCTACAAAAAGATTTCAACTTACACCAATCGACTGACCATCAGCAAAAAGTCTACGAACAATAAATGCTGAAGGGGTTTTAGAGAACTGTGTACCCTCTACCTGCTGTTGAGACGTAAAAGGGTAACAGCCAATAATGAGAATAGAAAGGAGCTGTGTTTAAAAGTAAAAATGGAGGTACCATTCAATCCAGCAGGCACGCCATTGGACCTCTCACCTGAGAAGACAAGAATCGAGAAGACACAGGCCGCAAAAGCTGCAGTGCAGCCTTATTCACAATAGCCAAGACCATGAAGCAATCAAAACATCCAACAAGAGGTGAATGGATAAAGAAGAAGGGGTCCATGTACACAATGGAATATTAGCCATGGAAAACAATGAACCATTGCTTTCTGAGGCACCACAAATGAGTCTGGAGATAATCACGAAACATGAGGTAAGTCCAAAAGCAAAAGACCTATATTCTATGATATCACTTATAGGCGTTATCTAATAACTGACACAAATGAACATATTTCCACAGAGAAAGACACTCACAGACTTAGAAAACAAACTATGCTCATCTAAAAGGAAAGGTGGAGTGAATGGATAAATTAAGATTAGTGTTACTATATGTATACAAACACATATTATATACATATCTCAAAAAGACCGACCATATAGCAAGGGAGGTCTGCGGAACATTCTGTAACATTTTACATGGGAAGAGGATCTGTACTTGAATAGACATATATAATCTACAAATGAACCAGATTGTGTACACCTAGGACAAACAATATTCTAAGCTTTACCACAATTAAAAAAATTTTTAAA
This sequence comes from Eschrichtius robustus, assembly GCF_028021215.1. Taxonomy (NCBI): domain Eukaryota; kingdom Metazoa; phylum Chordata; class Mammalia; order Artiodactyla; family Eschrichtiidae; genus Eschrichtius; species Eschrichtius robustus. The sequence continues at coordinate 55,992,953 of NC_090830.1, read as the reverse complement.
ACCAAGAAGAAATAATGAGACATAAACTTATGGGGGTTTCTCCATGCACATTCCAATGTAATTTACAACCTAGGAACACGACTTCCAGAAAGGCTCTGCTGCCCTAGAAACCAGATTTGGGAATGGAGAAATGCTGCCTGCTTGAGGCCACTTCCCACAACAGCAGCTTTAAACCCATTTCTAAAGGTCAATAAATATTCACCAAACTTGCAGTTCGGGAAATGACACCTGCTCTCTAAAAAAACTCTGGGGTGGAAAATCGACCAAAAAATTCAAAAGAGGGCAGCCTTCTAAGAAGACAATTTCAAGAGTTATAATGTACTCCCATTTGTTTCCTTTTTGTAACAGAAAAGAAAACGGCGGAGAAAAATAATGAGTTTTACGAATTTTCAAATACATGCAAACCCAAATTAGAAAAACCTATCAGCTCACAGCAGCCAGTAGGGCCATTAGCATAAATTCTGCAAACAATAAATGCTGAAGCGATTGTGGAGAAATGCGTACCCTCGATTCTAAGGGGGACGTGGTAAGAGCCACTAATGAAAACACAAAGGAGGTGCTTTGAAAAGGGAAACAAGGTGCTACCAGTCAATGAATCACACACACTGCTGGGCCTATCACCTGAGAAAATGAGAATCAAAAAGTCACAGGCTGGCAATTCTGCACTCCAACAATATTTACCATAGCCAACACTTGGAAGAAATGAAAATGTCCATCAACCGAGGAATGCACAAAGTAGAAGTGGTCCACGTACACAGTGGAAAATTACTCCAATAAAAAATAAAAATTACATTTAAAAATCCAACAAAAGTAAGGAGACATCAGCTTGTGTGGGTTTCTCCAGGCACACTCCACTCTAATTTTTAACCGAGAAACACCACAGGCCGCAAGGGCTTTTCCCTAGTTACCAGGGTGGGGAACATAGAAAGGCTGCTGCCCTCTGGCAGTTACCTGCAAAAGCAGCTTTAAAGCCCGTGCTAATGGTCATTTCATAGGAACAAGTACTGCAGAACTGTAAATGAAACTTGCCCTCAAAATGTCTTGAGGGAGGTAATGGCCAAAATATTTCAAATGGTGACACATACTTTAAGAAAACACTATGAAGAAATAAGCTCTAATCATAGCTGGAAAAATAAAAAGGACATGTCTAAAAGCTCAATTTCAACGCATTATGAGACACATGCAAATTCAACCACAAAGAGGTATCAGCTCACACCACTCAGAAGAACCATCAGCAAAAACTACAAAGAATAAATGCTGAAGGTGCTGGGAAGAAATGCATACCCTCAACTTTATGTGGGACGTAACCTGGAAAGAGCCACTAAAGAGAACAGAATAGAGGTGCCTTTAAAAGGTAAACATTGAGCTACCATAGGATACAGCAGACCTATTCCTGGACCTATAAACTAAGAAGACAGAATTGGAAGGACACAGGTATGCAAATCTGCATTGCATAGTATTACAATAGCCAAGATACGGAAGTAACCAAAAAGTCCACCGACAGATGGGCGGACAAAGAAGAACTGCTACCTGTACAGATGGAATATGAGCTAGTGAAAAAATGAAACAATGCCATTTGCAGCACCATAGACGAGTCTAGACATAATCACGCCACCTGTAGTAAGTGAGAAAGCAAAAGACACATATCCTATCATATCACTTTTAGGAGTTACTTAAAAATTGATACCAATGAAGATATTTCCACAGAGAGAGGCAATCGCAGATTCATTTAAAAACTTATGGTTCACCAAATAGAAAGGGATGAGGATTGGATACATTACCATATTGGGGTTAACAGAGATATACAAACCATGTGAAATATATAACCACCAAAGACGTACGGAAGACCAGGAGAAGACTACTCAACATTGTGCCATAACCTACATGGGAAAAGGATGCGAGGAAAAATAGATACCTGTATATGTGTGAAAGAACCACATCTTGCACACCTAGAGCAAACAAACCATTGTAATCAAATTTGCTGGGATAAAAAATAAAAAGTAAATTACAAATAGGAACAAGAAGTAATGAGACATAAACTTAAAGGGCTTTTTCCTGGCATATTCCATTCTAATATACAACCTAGAACACCACTTCCATTAAGGCTCTGTTTCCCTAGTAACCAAATTTGGTAAAGGAGAAATGCTGCCACCTTGTGGCCGTTTCCTGCAAGAGCAGCTTTAAACTCACAGCTAATGGTCACTTAACATTCACAAGGACTCAGGGCTGTAAAGGACACCTGCCCTAAAAAATTGTGCTGAAGTAGGGAATGGACAAAAAAATTCAAAACAGGCAAATGTTTCAAGAAGAGATTATGAAGACTTAAGTTTTACTCACACACTTTTTAAAAAAAAGGAAAATGGATAAAAGCTCAACCTCAGGGAGTGTTAGACGCATGCAATCTAATCTACAAAAAGTTTCAACTTACATCAGTCGAATGACCATCAGCAAAAAGTCTATAAACAATAAATGCTGAAGGGGTTTTAGAGAACTGTGTACCCTCTACCTGCTGGTGAGACGTAAAACGGTAACAGCCAATAATGAGAACCGAAAGGAGCTGTGTTTAAATGTAAAAATGGAGGTATCATTCAATCCAGCAGGCGCACCATTGGACCTCTCACCTGAGAAGACAAGAATGGAGAAGACACAGGCCGCAAAAGCTGCAGTGCAGCCTTATTCACAATAGCCAAGACAGTGAAGCAACCAAAATGTCCACCAACAGGTGAATGGATAAAGAAGAAGTGGTCCATGTACACAATGGAATATTAGCCATGGAAGACAATGAACCATTGCTCTTTGACGCACCACAAATGAGTCTGGAGATAATCACGAAACATGAGGTAACTCGGAAAGCAAAAGACCTGTATTCTATGATATCACCTATAGGCGTTATCTAATAACTGACACAAATGAACATATTTCCACAGAGAAAGACACTCACAGATTTAGAAAACTATGCTCATCTAAAAGGAAAGGTGGAGTGAATGGATAAATTAAGATTAGTGTTACTATATGTATACAAACACATATTATATACATATCTCAAAAATACCGACCATACAGCAAGGAAGTCTGCGGAACCCTCTGTAATATTTTACATGGGAAGAGGATCTGTACTTGAATAGACATATATAATGTACAGATGAACCAGATTGTTTACACCTAGGAGAAACAATATTCTAAGCTTTACCCCAATTAAAAAAAATTTTAAAACCAAGAAGAAATAATGAGACATAAACTTATGGGGGTTTCTCCATGCACATTCCAATGTAATTTACAACCTAGGAACACGACTTCCAGAAAGGCTCTGCTGCCCTAGTAACCAGATTTGGGAATGGAGAAATGCTGCCTCCTTTAGGCCACTTCCCACAACAGCAGCTTTAAACACATTGCTAAAGGTCACTAAATATTCACCAAACTTGCAGTTCGGGAAATGACACCTGCTCTCTAAAAAAAGTCTGAGGTGGAAAATCGACCAAAAAATTCAAAAGAGGGCAACCTTCCAAGAAGACAATATCAAGAGTTATAATGTACTCCCATTTGTTTCCTTTTTTTAACAGAAAAGAAAACGGCGGAGAAAAATGATGAGTTTTACGAATTTTCAAAGACATGCAAACCCAAATTACAAAACCCTATCAGCTCACAGCAGCCAGTAGGGGCATTGGCATAAATTCTGCAAAGAATAAATGCTGAAGCGATTGTGGAGAAATGTGTACCCTCGATTCTAAAGGGGACGTAATAAGTGTCACTAATGAAAACACAAAGAAGGTGCTTTGAAAAGGGAAAAACGGTGCTACCAGTCAGTCAATCACACCCACTGCTGGGCCTATCACCTGAGAAAATGAGAATCAAAAAGTCACAGGCTGGCAATCCTGCACTCCAACAATATTTACCATAGCCAAAACTTGGAAGCAATGAAAATGTCCATCAACCGAGGAATGCACAATGCAGAAGTGGTCCATGTACACAGTGGAAAATTACTCCAATAAGAAATAAAAATTACATGTAAAAATCCAACAAAATAAGGAGACATCAGCTTGTGTGGGTTTCTCCAGGCACACTCCACTCTAATTTTTAACCGAGAAACACCACAGGCTGCAAGGGCTTTTCCCCAGTTACCAGGGTGGGGAAAATAGAAAGGCTGCTGCCCTCTGGCAGTTACCTGCAAAAGCAGCTTTAAAGCCTGTGCTAATGGTCATTTCATAGGAACAAGTACTGCAGAACTGTAAATGAAACCTGCCCTCAAAATGTCTTGAGGGAGGTAATGGCCAAAACATTTCAAAATGTGACACATACTTTAAGAGAACACTTTGAGGAACTAAGGGGTAATCACAGCTTGAAAAATAAAAAGGACATGCCTTAAAGCTCAATTTCAACGGATTTTGAGGCACATGCGAATTCAACCACAAAGAGGTATCAGCTCACAATTGCCAGAGTAACCATCAGCAACACAACTACAAACAATAAATGCTGAAGGTGTTGTGGAGAAATGTATACCCTCAACTTCAAGTGGGACGTAAGTTGGAAAGGGCCACAAATGAGAACAGAAAGGAGGTGCCTTAAAAAGGTAAACATTGAGCTACCATATGACCTAGCAGGCCCACTCCTCGACCTATAATCTAAGAAGACAGAATTGGAAAGACACAGGCAGGCAAATCTGCATTGCACAGTATCACAATAGCCAAGATATGGAAGTAACCAAAAAGTCCACCAACAGATGGGTGGACACAGAAGAACTCCTCCATGTACGGATGGAATATTCGCTACTGAAAAAAATGAAACAATGCCATTTGCAGCACCATAGATGAGTCTAGACGTAATCACGCCACCTGTAGTAAGTGAGAAAGCAAAAGACACATATCCTATCATATCACTTTTAGGAGTTACTTAAAAATCGATACCAATGAAGATATTTCCACAGAGAGAGGCAATCGCAGATTCATTTAAAAACTTATGGTTCACCAAATAGAAAGGGATGAGGATTGGATACATTACCATATTGAGGTTAACAGAGATATACAAACCATGTGAAATATATAACCACCAAAGACGTACGGAAGACCAGGAGAAGACTACTCAACATTGTGCCATAACCTACATGGGAAATGGATGCGAGGAAAAATAGATACCTGTATATGTGTGAAAGAACCACATCTTGCACACCTAGAGCAAACAAACCATTGTAATCAAATTTGCTGGGATAAAAAATAAAAAGTAAATTACAAATATGAACAAGAAGTAATGAGACATAAACTTAAAGGGCTTTTTCCTGGCATATTCCATTCTAATATACAACCTAGAACACCACTTCCATTAAGGCTCTGTTTCCCTAGTAACAAAATTTGGTAAAGGAGAAATGCTGCCACCTTGTGGCCGTTTCCTGCAAGAGCAGCTTTAAAGTCACAGCTAATGGTCACTTAACATTCACAAGGACTCAGGGCTGTAAGGCCACCTGCCCTAAAAAATTGTGCTGAAGTAGGGAATGGACAAAAAATTTCAAAACAGGCAAATGTTTCAAGAAGAGAATATGAAGAGTTACGTTTTACTGACGCTCTTTTTAAAAAAAAGGAAAATGGATAAAAGCTCAACCTCAGGGAGTGTTAGACCGATGTAATCTAATCTACAAAAAGTTTTCAACTTACACCAATCGACTGACCATCAGCAAAAAGTCTACGAACAATAAATGCTGAAGGGGTTTTAGAGAACTGTGTATCCTCTACCTGCTGTTGAGACGTAAAAGGGTAACAGCCAATAATGAGAATAGAAAGGAGCTGTGTTTAAAAGTAAAAATGGAGGTACCATTCAATCCAGCAGGCACGCCATTGGACCTCTCACCTGAGAAGACAAGAATCGAGAAGACACAGGCCGCAAAAGCTGCAGTGCAGCCTTATTCACAATAGCCAAGACCATGAAGCAATCAAAACATCCAACAAGAGGTGAATGGATAAAGAAGAAGGGGTCCATGTACACAATGGAATATTAGCCATGGAAAACAATGAACCATTGCTCTCTGAGGCACCACAAATGAGTCTGGAGATAATCACGAAACATGAGGTAAGTCCAAAAGCAAAAGACCTATATTCTATGATATCATTTATAGGCGTTATCTAATAACTGACACAAATGAACATATTTCCACAGAGAAAGACACTCACAGACTTAGAAAACAAACTATGCTCATCTAAAAGGAAAGGTGGAGTGAATGGATAAATTAAGATTAGTGTTACTATATGTATACAAACACATATTATATACATATCTCAAAAAGACCGACCATATAGCAAGGGAGGTCTGCGGAACATTCTGTAACATTTTACATGGGAAGAGGATCTGTACTTGAATAGACATATATAATCTACAAATGAACCAGATTGTGTACACCTAGGACAAACAATATTCTAAGCTTTACCACAATTAAAAAAATTTTTAAAACCAAGAAGAAATAATGAGACATAAACTTATGGGGGTTTCTCCATGCACATTCCAATGTAATTTACAACCTAGGAACACGACTTCCAGAAAGGCTCTGCTGCCCTAGAAACCAGATTTGGGAATGGAGAAATGCTGCCTGCTTGAGGCCACTTCCCACAACAGCAGCTTTAAACCCATTTCTAAAGGTCAATAAATATTCACCAAACTTGCAGTTCGGGAAATGACACCTGCTCTCTAAAAAAACTCTGGGGTGGAAAATCGACCAAAAAATTCAAAAGAGGGCAGCCTTCTAAGAAGACAATTTCAAGAGTTATAATGTACTCCCATTTGTTTCCTTTTTGTAACAGAAAAGAAAACGGCGGAGAAAAATAATGAGTTTTACGAATTTTCAAATACATGCAAACCCAAATTACAAAAACCTATCAGCTCACAGCAGCCAGTAGGGCCATTAGCATAAATTCTGCAAACAATAAATGCTGAAGCGATTGTGGAGAAATGCGTACCCTCGATTCTAAGGGGGACGTGGTAAGAGCCACTAATGAAAACACAAAGGAGGTGCTTTGAAAAGGGAAACAAGGTGCTACCAGTCAATGAATCACACACACTGCTGGGCCTATCACCTGAGAAAATGAGAATCAAAAAGTCACAGGCTGGCAATTCTGCACTCCAACAATATTTACCATAGCCAACACTTGGAAGAAATGAAAATGTCCATCAACCGAGGAATGCACAAAGTAGAAGTGGTCCACGTACACAGTGGAAAATTACTCCAATAAAAAATAAAAATTACATTTAAAAATCCAACAAAAGTAAGGAGACATCAGCTTGTGTGGGTTTCTCCAGGCACACTCCACTCTAATTTTTAACCGAGAAACACCACAGGCCGCAAGGGCTTTTCCCTAGTTACCAGGGTGGGGAACATAGAAAGGCTGCTGCCCTCTGGCAGTTACCTGCAAAAGCAGCTTTAAAGCCCGTGCTAATGGTCATTTCATAGGAACAAGTACTGCAGAACTGTAAATGAAACTTGCCCTCAAAATGTCTTGAGGGAGGTAATGGCCAAAATATTTCAAATGGTGACACATACTTTAAGAAAACACTATGAAGAAATAAGCTCTAATCATAGCTGGAAAAATAAAAAGGACATGTCTAAAAGCTCAATTTCAACGCATTATGAGACACATGCAAATTCAACCACAAAGAGGTATCAGCTCACACCACTCAGAAGAACCATCAGCAAAAACTACAAAGAATAAATGCTGAAGGTGCTGGGAAGAAATGCATACCCTCAACTTTATGTGGGACGTAACCTGGAAAGAGCCACTAAAGAGAACAGAATAGAGGTGCCTTTAAAAGGTAAACATTGAGCTACCATAGGATACAGCAGACCTATTCCTGGACCTATAAACTAAGAAGACAGAATTGGAAGGACACAGGTATGCAAATCTGCATTGCATAGTATTACAATAGCCAAGATACGGAAGTAACCAAAAAGTCCACCGACAGATGGGCGGACAAAGAAGAACTGCTACCTGTACAGATGGAATATGAGCTAGTGAAAAAATGAAACAATGCCATTTGCAGCACCATAGACGAGTCTAGACATAATCACGCCACCTGTAGTAAGTGAGAAAGCAAAAGACACATATCCTATCATATCACTTTTAGGAGTTACTTAAAAATTGATACCAATGAAGATATTTCCACAGAGAGAGGCAATCGCAGATTCATTTAAAAACTTATGGTTCACCAAATAGAAAGGGATGAGGATTGGATACATTACCATATTGGGGTTAACAGAGATATACAAACCATGTGAAATATATAACCACCAAAGACGTACGGAAGACCAGGAGAAGACTACTCAACATTGTGCCATAACCTACATGGGAAAAGGATGCGAGGAAAAATAGATACCTGTATATGTGTGAAAGAACCACATCTTGCACACCTAGAGCAAACAAACCATTGTAATCAAATTTGCTGGGATAAAAAATAAAAAGTAAATTACAAATAGGAACAAGAAGTAATGAGACATAAACTTAAAGGGCTTTTTCCTGGCATATTCCATTCTAATATACAACCTAGAACACCACTTCCATTAAGGCTCTGTTTCCCTAGTAACCAAATTTGGTAAAGGAGAAATGCTGCCACCTTGTGGCCGTTTCCTGCAAGAGCAGCTTTAAACTCACAGCTAATGGTCACTTAACATTCACAAGGACTCAGGGCTGTAAAGGACACCTGCCCTAAAAAATTGTGCTGAAGTAGGGAATGGACAAAAAAATTCAAAACAGGCAAATGTTTCAAGAAGAGATTATGAAGACTTAAGTTTTACTCACACACTTTTTAAAAAAAAGGAAAATGGATAAAAGCTCAACCTCAGGGAGTGTTAGACGCATGCAATCTAATCTACAAAAAGTTTCAACTTACATCAGTCGAATGACCATCAGCAAAAAGTCTATAAACAATAAATGCTGAAGGGGTTTTAGAGAACTGTGTACCCTCTACCTGCTGGTGAGACGTAAAACGGTAACAGCCAATAATGAGAACCGAAAGGAGCTGTGTTTAAATGTAAAAATGGAGGTATCATTCAATCCAGCAGGCGCACCATTGGACCTCTCACCTGAGAAGACAAGAATGGAGAAGACACAGGCCGCAAAAGCTGCAGTGCAGCCTTATTCACAATAGCCAAGACAGTGAAGCAACCAAAATGTCCACCAACAGGTGAATGGATAAAGAAGAAGTGGTCCATGTACACAATGGAATATTAGCCATGGAAGACAATGAACCATTGCTCTTTGACGCACCACAAATGAGTCTGGAGATAATCACGAAACATGAGGTAACTCGGAAAGCAAAAGACCTGTATTCTATGATATCACCTATAGGCGTTATCTAATAACTGACACAAATGAACATATTTCCACAGAGAAAGACACTCACAGATTTAGAAAACTATGCTCATCTAAAAGGAAAGGTGGAGTGAATGGATAAATTAAGATTAGTGTTACTATATGTATACAAACACATATTATATACATATCTCAAAAATACCGACCATACAGCAAGGAAGTCTGCGGAACCCTCTGTAATATTTTACATGGGAAGAGGATCTGTACTTGAATAGACATATATAATGTACAGATGAACCAGATTGTTTACACCTAGGAGAAACAATATTCTAAGCTTTACCCCAATTAAAAAAAATTTTAAAACCAAGAAGAAATAATGAGACATAAACTTATGGGGGTTTCTCCATGCACATTCCAATGTAATTTACAACCTAGGAACACGACTTCCAGAAAGGCTCTGCTGCCCTAGTAACCAGATTTGGGAATGGAGAAATGCTGCCTCCTTTAGGCCACTTCCCACAACAGCAGCTTTAAACACATTGCTAAAGGTCACTAAATATTCACCAAACTTGCAGTTCGGGAAATGACACCTGCTCTCTAAAAAAAGTCTGAGGTGGAAAATCGACCAAAAAATTCAAAAGAGGGCAACCTTCCAAGAAGACAATATCAAGAGTTATAATGTACTCCCATTTGTTTCCTTTTTTTAACAGAAAAGAAAACGGCGGAGAAAAATGATGAGTTTTACGAATTTTCAAAGACATGCAAACCCAAATTACAAAACCCTATCAGCTCACAGCAGCCAGTAGGGGCATTGGCATAAATTCTGCAAACAATAAATGCTGAAGCGATTGTGGAGAAATGTGTACCCTCGATTCTAAAGGGGACGTAATAAGTGCCACTAATGAAAACACAAAGAAGGTGCTTTGAAAAGGGAAAAACGGTGCTACCAGTCAGTCAATCACACCCACTGCTGGGCCTATCACCTGAGAAAATGAGAATCAAAAAGTCACAGGCTGGCAATCCTGCACTCCAACAATATTTACCATAGCCAACACTTGGAAGCAATGAAAATGTCCATCAACCGAGGAATGCACAATGCAGAAGTGGTCCATGTACACAGTGGAAAATTACTCCAATAAGAAATAAAAATTACATGTAAAAATCCAACAAAATAAGGAGACATCAGCTTGTGTGGGTTTCTCCAGGCACACTCCACTCTAATTTTTAACCGAGAAACACCACAGGCTGCAAGGGCTTTTCCCCAGTTACCAGGGTGGGGAAAATAGAAAGGCTGCTGCCCTCTGGCAGTTACCTGCAAAAGCAGCTTTAAAGCCTGTGCTAATGGTCATTTCATAGGAACAAGTACTGCAGAACTGTAAATGAAACCTGCCCTCAAAATGTCTTGAGGGAGGTAATGGCCAAAACATTTCAAAATGTGACACATACTTTAAGAGAACACTTTGAAGAACTAAGGGGTAATCACAGCTTGAAAAATAAAAAGGACATGCCTTAAAGCTCAATTTCAACGGATTTTGAGGCACATGCGAATTCAACCACAAAGAGGTATCAGCTCACAATTGCCAGAGTAACCATCAGCAAGACAACTACAAACAATAAATGCTGAAGGTGTTGTGGAGAAATGTATACCCTCAACTTCAAGTGGGACGTAAGTTGGAAAGGGCCACAGATGAGAACAGAAAGGAGGTGCCTTAAAAAGGTAAACATTGAGCTACCATATGACCTAGCAGGCCCACTCCTCGACCTATAATCGAAGAAGACAGAATTGGAAAGACACAGGCAGGCAAATCTGCATTGCACAGTATCACAATAGCCAAGATATGGAAGTAACCAAAAAGTCCACCAACAGATGGGTGGACACAGAAGAACTCCTCCATGTACGGATGGAATATTCGCTACTGAAAAAAATGAAACAATGCCATTTGCAGCACCATAGATGAGTCTAGACGTAATCACGCCCCCTGTAGTAAGTGAGAAAGCAAAAGACACATATCCTATCATATCACTTTTAGGAGTTACTTAAAAATCGATACCAATGAAGATATTTCCACAGAGAGAGGCAATCGCAGATTCATTTAAAAACTTATGGTTCACCAAATAGAAAGGGATGAGGATTGGATACATTACCATATTGAGGTTAACAGAGATATACAAACCATGTGAAATATATAACCACCAAAGACGTACGGAAGACCAGGAGAAGACTACTCAACATTGTGCCATAACCTACATGGGAAATGGATGCGAGGAAAAATAGATACCTGTATATGTGTGAAAGAACCACATCTTGCACACCTAGAGCAAACAAACCATTGTAATCAAATTTGCTGGGATAAAAAATAAAAAGTAAATTACAAATATGAACAAGAAGTAATGAGACATAAACTTAAAGGGCTTTTTCCTGGCATATTCCATTCTAATATACAACCTAGAACACCACTTCCATTAAGGCTCTGTTTCCCTAGTAACCAAATTTGGTAAAGGAGAAATGCTGCCACCTTGTGGCCGTTTCCTGCAAGAGCAGCTTTAAAGTCACAGCTAATGGTCACTTAACATTCACAAGGACTCAGGGCTGTAAGGCCACCTGCCCTAAAAAATTGTGCTGAAGTAGGGAATGGACAAAAAATTTCAAAACAGGCAAATGTTTCAAGAAGAGAATATGAAGAGTTACGTTTTACTGACGCTCTTTTTAAAAAAAAGGAAAATGGATAAAAGCTCAACCTCAGGGAGTGTTAGACCGATGTAATCTAATCTACAAAAAGTTTTCAACTTACACCAATCGACTGACCATCAGCAAAAAGTCTACGAACAATAAATGCTGAAGGGGTTTTAGAGAACTGTGTACCCTCTACCTGCTGTTGAGACGTAAAAGGGTAACAGCCAATAATGAGAATAGAAAGGAGCTGTGTTTAAAAGTAAAAATGGAGGTACCATTCAATCCAGCAGGCACGCCATTGGACCTCTCACCTGAGAAGACAAGAATCGAGAAGACACAGGCCGCAAAAGCTGCAGTGCAGCCTTATTCACAATAGCCAAGACCATGAAGCAATCAAAACATCCAACAAGAGGTGAATGATTAAAGAAGAAGGGGTCCATGTACACAATGGAATATTAGCCATGGAAAACAATGAACCATTGCTCTCTGAGGCACCACAAATGAGTCTGGAGATAATCACGAAACATGAGGTAAGTCCAAAAGCAAAAGACCTATATTCTATGATATCATTTATAGGCGTTATCTAATAACTGACACAAATGAACATATTTCCACAGAGAAAGACACTCACAGACTTAGAAAACAAACTATGCTCATCTAAAAGGAAAGGTGGAGTGAATGGATAAATTAAGATTAGTGTTACTATATGTATACAAACACATATTATATACATATCTCAAAAAGACCGACCATATAGCAAGGGAGGTCTGCGGAACATTCTGTAACATTTTACATGGGAAGAGGATCTGTACTTGAATAGACATATATAATCTACAAATGAACCAGATTGTGTACACCTAGGACAAACAATATTCTAAGCTTTACCACAATTAAAAAAATTTTTAAAACCAAGAAGAAATAATGAGACATAAACTTATGGGGGTTTCTCCATGCACATTCCAATGTAATTTACAACCTAGGAACACGACTTCCAGAAAGGCTCTGCTGCCCTAGAAACCAGATTTGGGAATGGAGAAATGCTGCCTGCTTGAGGCCACTTCCCACAACAGCAGCTTTAAACCCATTTCTAAAGGTCAATAAATATTCACCAAACTTGCAGTTCGGGAAATGACACCTGCTCTCTAAAAAAACTCTGGGGTGGAAAATCGACCAAAAAATTCAAAAGAGGGCAGCCTTCTAAGAAGACAATTTCAAGAGTTATAATGTACTCCCATTTGTTTCCTTTTTGTAACAGAAAAGAAAACGGCGGAGAAAAATAATGAGTTTTACGAATTTTCAAATACATGCAAACCCAAATTACAAAAACCTATCAGCTCACAGCAGCCAGTAGGGCCATTAGCATAAATTCTGCAAACAATAAATGCTGAAGCGATTGTGGAGAAATGCGTACCCTCGATTCTAAGGGGGACGTGGTAAGAGCCACTAATGAAAACACAAAGGAGGTGCTTTGAAAAGGGAAACAAGGTGCTACCAGTCAATGAATCACACACACTGCTGGGCCTATCACCTGAGAAAATGAGAATCAAAAAGTCACAGGCTGGCAATTCTGCACTCCAACAATATTTACCATAGCCAACACTTGGAAGAAATGAAAATGTCCATCAACCGAGGAATGCACAAAGTAGAAGTGGTCCACGTACACAGTGGAAAATTACTCCAATAAAAAATAAAAATTACATTTAAAAATCCAACAAAAGTAAGGAGACATCAGCTTGTGTGGGTTTCTCCAGGCACACTCCACTCTAATTTTTAACCGAGAAACACCACAGGCCGCAAGGGCTTTTCCCTAGTTACCAGGGTGGGGAACATAGAAAGGCTGCTGCCCTCTGGCAGTTACCTGCAAAAGCAGCTTTAAAGCCCGTGCTAATGGTCATTTCATAGGAACAAGTACTGCAGAACTGTAAATGAAACTTGCCCTCAAAATGTCTTGAGGGAGGTAATGGCCAAAATATTTCAAATGGTGACACATACTTTAAGAAAACACTATGAAGAAATAAGCTCTAATCATAGCTGGAAAAATAAAAAGGACATGTCTAAAAGCTCAATTTCAACGCATTATGAGACACATGCAAATTCAACCACAAAGAGGTATCAGCTCACACCACTCAGAAGAACCATCAGCAAAAACTACAAAGAATAAATGCTGAAGGTGCTGGGAAGAAATGCATACCCTCAACTTTATGTGGGACGTAACCTGGAAAGAGCCACTAAAGAGAACAGAATAGAGGTGCCTTTAAAAGGTAAACATTGAGCTACCATAGGATACAGCAGACCTATTCCTGGACCTATAAACTAAGAAGACAGAATTGGAAGGACACAGGTATGCAAATCTGCATTGCATAGTATTACAATAGCCAAGATACGGAAGTAACCAAAAAGTCCACCGACAGATGGGCGGACAAAGAAGAACTGCTACCTGTACAGATGGAATATGAGCTAGTGAAAAAATGAAACAATGCCATTTGCAGCACCATAGACGAGTCTAGACATAATCACGCCACCTGTAGTAAGTGAGAAAGCAAAAGACACATATCCTATCATATCACTTTTAGGAGTTACTTAAAAATTGATACCAATGAAGATATTTCCACAGAGAGAGGCAATCGCAGATTCATTTAAAAACTTATGGTTCACCAAATAGAAAGGGATGAGGATTGGATACATTACCATATTGGGGTTAACAGAGATATACAAACCATGTGAAATATATAACCACCAAAGACGTACGGAAGACCAGGAGAAGACTACTCAACATTGTGCCATAACCTACATGGGAAAAGGATGCGAGGAAAAATAGATACCTGTATATGTGTGAAAGAACCACATCTTGCACACCTAGAGCAAACAAACCATTGTAATCAAATTTGCTGGGATAAAAAATAAAAAGTAAATTACAAATAGGAACAAGAAGTAATGAGACATAAACTTAAAGGGCTTTTTCCTGGCATATTCCATTCTAATATACAACCTAGAACACCACTTCCATTAAGGCTCTGTTTCCCTAGTAACCAAATTTGGTAAAGGAGAAATGCTGCCACCTTGTGGCCGTTTCCTGCAAGAGCAGCTTTAAACTCACAGCTAATGGTCACTTAACATTCACAAGGACTCAGGGCTGTAAAGGACACCTGCCCTAAAAAATTGTGCTGAAGTAGGGAATGGACAAAAAAATTCAAAACAGGCAAATGTTTCAAGAAGAGATTATGAAGACTTAAGTTTTACTCACACACTTTTTAAAAAAAAGGAAAATGGATAAAAGCTCAACCTCAGGGAGTGTTAGACGCATGCAATCTAATCTACAAAAAGTTTCAACTTACATCAGTCGAATGACCATCAGCAAAAAGTCTATAAACAATAAATGCTGAAGGGGTTTTAGAGAACTGTGTACCCTCTACCTGCTGGTGAGACGTAAAACGGTAACAGCCAATAATGAGAACCGAAAGGAGCTGTGTTTAAATGTAAAAATGGAGGTATCATTCAATCCAGCAGGCGCACCATTGGACCTCTCACCTGAGAAGACAAGAATGGAGAAGACACAGGCCGCAAAAGCTGCAGTGCAGCCTTATTCACAATAGCCAAGACAGTGAAGCAACCAAAATGTCCACCAACAGGTGAATGGATAAAGAAGAAGTGGTCCATGTACACAATGGAATATTAGCCATGGAAGACAATGAACCATTGCTCTTTGACGCACCACAAATGAGTCTGGAGATAATCACGAAACATGAGGTAACTCGGAAAGCAAAAGACCTGTATTCTATGATATCACCTATAGGCGTTATCTAATAACTGACACAAATGAACATATTTCCACAGAGAAAGACACTCACAGATTTAGAAAACTATGCTCATCTAAAAGGAAAGGTGGAGTGAATGGATAAATTAAGATTAGTGTTACTATATGTATACAAACACATATTATATACATATCTCAAAAATACCGACCATACAGCAAGGAAGTCTGCGGAACCCTCTGTAATATTTTACATGGGAAGAGGATCTGTACTTGAATAGACATATATAATGTACAGATGAACCAGATTGTTTACACCTAGGAGAAACAATATTCTAAGCTTTACCCCAATTAAAAAAAATTTTAAAACCAAGAAGAAATAATGAGACATAAACTTATGGGGGTTTCTCCATGCACATTCCAATGTAATTTACAACCTAGGAACACGACTTCCAGAAAGGCTCTGCTGCCCTAGTAACCAGATTTGGGAATGGAGAAATGCTGCCTCCTTTAGGCCACTTCCCACAACAGCAGCTTTAAACACATTGCTAAAGGTCACTAAATATTCACCAAACTTGCAGTTCGGGAAATGACACCTGCTCTCTAAAAAAAGTCTGAGGTGGAAAATCGACCAAAAAATTCAAAAGAGGGCAACCTTCCAAGAAGACAATATCAAGAGTTATAATGTACTCCCATTTGTTTCCTTTTTTTAACAGAAAAGAAAACGGCGGAGAAAAATGATGAGTTTTACGAATTTTCAAAGACATGCAAACCCAAATTACAAAATCCTATCAGCTCACAGCAGCCAGTAGGGGCATTGGCATAAATTCTGCAAACAATAAATGCTGAAGCGATTGTGGAGAAATGTGTACCCTCGATTCTAAAGGGGACGTAATAAGTGCCACTAATGAAAACACAAAGAAGGTGCTTTGAAAAGGGAAAAACGGTGCTACCAGTCAGTCAATCACACCCACTGCTGGGCCTATCACCTGAGAAAATGAGAATCAAAAAGTCACAGGCTGGCAATCCTGCACTCCAACAATATTTACCATAGCCAACACTTGGAAGCAATGAAAATGTCCATCAACCGAGGAATGCACAATGCAGAAGTGGTCCATGTACACAGTGGAAAATTACTCCAATAAGAAATAAAAATTACATGTAAAAATCCAACAAAATAAGGAGACATCAGCTTGTGTGGGTTTCTCCAGGCACACTCCACTCTAATTTTTAACCGAGAAACACCACAGGCTGCAAGGGCTTTTCCCCAGTTACCAGGGTGGGGAAAATAGAAAGGCTGCTGCCCTCTGGCAGTTACCTGCAAAAGCAGCTTTAAAGCCTGTGCTAATGGTCATTTCATAGGAACAAGTACTGCAGAACTGTAAATGAAACCTGCCCTCAAAATGTCTTGAGGGAGGTAATGGCCAAAACATTTCAAAATGTGACACATACTTTAAGAGAACACTTTGAAGAACTAAGGGGTAATCACAGCTTGAAAAATAAAAAGGACATGCCTTAAAGCTCAATTTCAACGGATTTTGAGGCACATGCGAATTCAACCACAAAGAGGTATCAGCTCACAATTGCCAGAGTAACCATCAGCAAGACAACTACAAACAATAAATGCTGAAGGTGTTGTGGAGAAATGTATACCCTCAACTTCAAGTGGGACGTAAGTTGGAAAGGGCCACAGATGAGAACAGAAAGGAGGTGCCTTAAAAAGGTAAACATTGAGCTACCATATGACCTAGCAGGCCCACTCCTCGACCTATAATCTAAGAAGACAGAATTGGAAAGACACAGGCAGGCAAATCTGCACTGCACAGTATCACAATAGCCAAGATATGGAAGTAACCAAAAAGTCCACCAACAGATGGGTGGACACAGAAGAACTCCTCCATGTACGGATGGAATATTCGCTACTGAAAAAAATGAAACAATGCCATTTGCAGCACCATAGATGAGTCTAGACGTAATCACGCCACCTGTAGTAAGTGAGAAAGCAAAAGACACATATCCTATCATATCACTTTTAGGAGTTACTTAAAAATTGATACCAATGAAGATATTTCCACAGAGAGAGGCAATCGCAGATTCATTTAAAAACTTATGGTTCACCAAATAGAAAGGGATGAGGATTGGATACATTACCATATTGAGGTTAACAGAGATATACAAACCATGTGAAATATATAACCACCAAAGACGTACGGAAGACCAGGAGAAGACTACTCAACATTGTGCCATAACCTACATGGGAAAAGGATGCGAGGAAAAATAGATACCTGTATATGTGTGAAAGAACCACATCTTGCACACCTAGAGCAAACAAACCATTGTAATCAAATTTGCTGGGATAAAAAATAAAAAGTAAATTACAAATATGAACAAGAAGTAATGAGACATAAACTTAAAGGGCTTTTTCCTGGCATATTCCATTCTAATATACAACCTAGAACACCACTTCCATTAAGGCTCTGTTTCCCTAGTAACCAAATTTGGTAAAGGAGAAATGCTGCCACCTTGTGGCCGTTTCCTGCAAGAGCAGCTTTAAAGTCACAGCTAATGGTCACTTAACATTCACAAGGACTCAGGGCTGTAAGGCCACCTGCCCTAAAAAATTGTGCTGAAGTAGGGAATGGACAAAAAATTTCAAAACAGGCAAATGTTTCAAGAAGAGAATATGAAGAGTTACGTTTTACTGACGCTCTTTTTAAAAAAAAGGAAAATGGATAAAAGCTCAACCTCAGGGAGTGTTAGACCCATGCAATCTAATCTACAAAAAGTTTTCAACTTACACCAATCGACTGACCATCAGCAAAAAGTCTACGAACAATAAATGCTGAAGGGGTTTTAGAGAACTGTGTACCCTCTACCTGCTGTTGAGACGTAAAAGGGTAACAGCCAATAATGAGAATAGAAAGGAGCTGTGTTTAAAAGTAAAAATGGAGGTACCATTCAATCCAGCAGGCACGCCATTGGACCTCTCACCTGAGAAGACAAGAATCGAGAAGACACAGGCCGCAAGAGCTGCAGTGCAGCCTTATTCACAATAGCCAAGACCATGAAGCAATCAAAACATCCAACAAGAGGTGAATGGATAAAGAAGAAGGGGTCCATGTACACAATGGAATATTAGCCATGGAAAACAATGAACCATTGCTCTCTGAGGCACCACAAATGAGTCTGGAGATAATCACGAAACATGAGGTAAGTCCAAAAGCAAAAGACCTATATTCTATGATATCACTTATAGGCGTTATCTAATAACTGACACAAATGAACATATTTCCACAGAGAAAGACACTCACAGACTTAGAAAACAAACTATGCTCATCTAAAAGGAAAGGTGGAGTGAATGGATAAATTAAGATTAGTGTTACTATATGTATACAAACACATATTATATACATATCTCAAAAAGACCGACCATATAGCAAGGGAGGTCTGCGGAACATTCTGTAACATTTTACATGGGAAGAGGATCTGTACTTGAATAGACATATATAATCTACAAATGAACCAGATTGTGTACACCTAGGACAAACAATATTCTAAGCTTTACCACAATTAAAAAAATTTTTAAAACCAAGAAGAAATAATGAGACATAAACTTATGGGGGTTTCTCCATGCACATTCCAATGTAATTTACAACCTAGGAACACGACTTCCAGAAAGGCTCTGCTGCCCTAGAAACCAGATTTGGGAATGGAGAAATGCTGCCTGCTTGAGGCCACTTCCCACAACAGCAGCTTTAAACCCATTTCTAAAGGTCAATAAATATTCACCAAACTTGCAGTTCGGGAAATGACACCTGCTCTCTAAAAAAACTCTGGGGTGGAAAATCGACCAAAAAATTCAAAAGAGGGCAACCTTCTAAGAAGACAATTTCAAGAGTTATAATGTACTCCCATTTGTTTCCTTTTTGTAACAGAAAAGAAAACGGCGGAGAAAAATAATGAGTTTTACGAATTTTCAAATACATGCAAACCCAAATTACAAAAATCTATCAGCTCACAGCAGCCAGTAGGGCCATTAGCATAAATTCTGCAAACAATAAATGCTGAAGCGATTGTGGAGAAATGCGTACCCTCGATTCTAAGGGGGACGTGGTAAGAGCCACTAATGAAAACACAAAGGAGGTGCTTTGAAAAGGGAAACAAGGTGCTACCAGTCAATGAATCACACACACTGCTGGGCCTATCACCTGAGAAAATGAGAATCAAAAAGTCACAGGCTGGCAATTCTGCACTCCAACAATATTTACCATAGCCAACACTTGGAAGAAATGAAAATGTCCATCAACCGAGGAATGCACAAAGTAGAAGTGGTCCACGTACACAGTGGAAAATTACTCCAATAAAAAATAAAAATTACATTTAAAAATCCAACAAAAGTAAGGAGACATCAGCTTGTGTGGGTTTCTCCAGGCACACTCCACTCTAATTTTTAACCGAGAAACACCACAGGCCGCAAGGGCTTTTCCCTAGTTACCAGGGTGGGGAACATAGAAAGGCTGCTGCCCTCTGGCAGTTACCTGCAAAAGCAGCTTTAAAGCCCGTGCTAATGGTCATTTCATAGGAACAAGTACTGCAGAACTGTAAATGAAACTTGCCCTCAAAATGTCTTGAGGGAGGTAATGGCCAAAATATTTCAAATGGTGACACATACTTTAAGAAAACACTATGAAGAAATAAGATCTAATCATAGCTGGAAAAATAAAAAGGACATGTCTAAAAGCTCAATTTCAACGCATTATGAGACACATGCAAATTCAACCACAAAGAGGTATCAGCTCACACCACTCAGAAGAACCATCAGCAAAAACTACAAAGAATAAATGCTGAAGGTGCTGGGAAGAAATGCATACCCTCAACTTTATGTGGGACGTAACCTGGAAAGAGCCACTAAAGAGAACAGAATAGAGGTGCCTTTAAAAGGTAAACATTGAGCTACCATAGGATCCAGCAGACCTATTCCTGGACCTATAAACTAAGAAGACAGAATTGGAAGGACACAGGTATGCAAATCTGCATTGCATAGTATTACAATAGCCAAGATACGGAAGTAACCAAAAAGTCCACCGACAGATGGGCGGACAAAGAAGAACTGCTACCTGTACAGATGGAATATGAGCTAGTGAAAAAATGAAACAATGCCATTTGCAGCACCATAGATGAGTCTAGACGTAATCACGCCACCTGTAGTAAGTGAGAAAGCAAAAGACACATATCCTATCATATCACTTTTAGGAGTTACTTAAAAATTGATACCAATGAAGATATTTCCACAGAGAGAGGCAATCGCAGATTCATTTAAAAACTTATGGTTCACCAAATAGAAAGGGATGAGGATTGGATACATTACCATATTGGGGTTAACAGAGATATACAAACCATGTGAAATATATAACCACCAAAGACGTACGGAAGACCAGGAGAAGACTACTCAACATTGTGCCATAACCTACATGGGAAAAGGATGCGAGGAAAAATAGATACCTGTATATGTGTGAAAGAACCACATCTTGCACACCTAGAGCAAACAAACCATTGTAATCAAATTTGCTGGGATAAAAAATAAAAAGTAAATTACAAATATGAACAAGAAGTAATGAGACATAAACTTAAAGGGCTTTTTCCTGGCATATTCCATTCTAATATACAACCTAGAACACCACTTCCATTAAGGCTCTGTTTCCCTAGTAACCAAATTTGGTAAAGGAGAAATGCTGCCACCTTGTGGCCGTTTCCTGCAAGAGCAGCTTTAAACTCACAGCTAATGGTCACTTAACATTCACAAGGACTCAGGGCTGTAAAGGACACCTGCCCTAAAAAATTGTGCTGAAGTAGGGAATGGACAAAAAAATTCAAAACAGGCAAATGTTTCAAGAAGAGATTATGAAGACTTAAGTTTTACTCACACACTTTTTAAAAAAAAGGAAAATGGATAAAAGCTCAACCTCAGGGAGTGTTAGACGCATGCAATCTAATCTACAAAAAGTTTCAACTTACATCAGTCGAATGACCATCAGCAAAAAGTCTATAAACAATAAATGCTGAAGGGGTTTTAGAGAACTGTGTACCCTCTACCTGCTGGTGAGACGTAAAACGGTAACAGCCAATAATGAGAACCGAAAGGAGCTGTGTTTAAATGTAAAAATGGAGGTATCATTCAATCCAGCAGGCGCACCATTGGACCTCTCACCTGAGAAGACAAGAATGGAGAAGACACAGGCCGCAAAAGCTGCAGTGCAGCCTTATTCACAATAGCCAAGACAGTGAAGCAACCAAAATGTCCACCAACAGGTGAATGGATAAAGAAGAAGTGGTCCATGTACACAATGGAATATTAGCCATGGAAGACAATGAACCATTGCTCTTTGACGCACCACAAATGAGTCTGGAGATAATCACGAAACATGAGGTAACTCGGAAAGCAAAAGACCTGTATTCTATGATATCACCTATAGGCGTTATCTAATAACTGACACAAATGAACATATTTCCACAGAGAAAGACACTCACAGATTTAGAAAACTATGCTCATCTAAAAGGAAAGGTGGAGTGAATGGATAAATTAAGATTAGTGTTACTATATGTATACAAACACATATTATATACATATCTCAAAAATACCGACCATACAGCAAGGAAGTCTGCGGAACCCTCTGTAATATTTTACATGGGAAGAGGATCTGTACTTGAATAGACATATATAATGTACAGTTGAACCAGATTGTTTACACCTAGGAGAAACAATATTCTAAGCTTTACCCCAATTAAAAAAAATTTTAAAACCAAGAAGAAATAATGAGACATAAACTTATGGGGGTTTCTCCATGCACATTCCAATGTAATTTACAACCTAGGAACACGACTTCCAGAAAGGCTCTGCTGCCCTAGTAACCAGATTTGGGAATGGAGAAATGCTGCCTCCTTTAGGCCACTTCCCACAACAGCAGCTTTAAACACATTGCTAAAGGTCACTAAATATTCACCAAACTTGCAGTTCGGGAAATGACACCTGCTCTCTAAAAAAAGTCTGAGGTGGAAAATCGACCAAAAAATTCAAAAGAGGGCAACCTTCCAAGAAGACAATATCAAGAGTTATAATGTACTCCCATTTGTTTCCTTTTTTTAACAGAAAAGAAAACGGCGGAGAAAAATGATGAGTTTTACGAATTTTCAAAGACATGCAAACCCAAATTACAAAACCCTATCAGCTCACAGCAGCCAGTAGGGGCATTGGCATAAATTCTGCAAAGAATAAATGCTGAAGCGATTGTGGAGAAATGTGTACCCTCGATTCTAAAGGGGACGTAATAAGTGCCACTAATGAAAACACAAAGAAGGTGCTTTGAAAAGGGAAAAACGGTGCTACCAGTCAGTCAATCACACCCACTGCTGGACCTATCACCTGAGAAAATGAGAATCAAAAAGTCACAGGCTGGCAATCCTGCACTCCAACAATATTTACCATAGCCAACACTTGGAAGCAATGAAAATGTCCATCAACCGAGGAATGCACAATGCAGAAGTGGTCCATGTACACAGTGGAAAATTACTCCAATAAAAAATAAAAATTACATGTAAAAATCCAACAAAAATAAGGAGACATCAGCTTGTGTGGGTTTCTCCAGGCACACTCCACTCTAATTTTTAACCGAGAAACACCACAGGCTGCAAGGGCTTTTCCCAGTTACCAGGGTGGGGAAAATAGAAAGGCTGCTGCCCTCTGGCAGTTACCTGCAAAAGCAGCTTTAAAGCCTGTGCTAATGGTCATTTCATAGGAACAAGTACTGCAGAACTGTAAATGAAACCTGCCCTCAAAATGTCTTGAGGGAGGTAATGGCCAAAACATTTCAAAATGTGACACATACTTTAAGAGAACACTTTGAAGAACTAAGGGGTAATCACAGCTTGAAAAATAAAAAGGCATGCCTTAAAGCTCAATTTCAACGGATTTTGAGGCACATGCGAATTCAACCACAAAGAGGTATCAGCTCACAATTGCCAGAGTAACCATCAGCAAGAAAACTACAAACAATAAATGCTGAAGGTGTTGTGGAGAAATGTATACCCTCAACTTCAAGTGGGACGTAAGTTGGAAAGGGCCACAGATGAGAACAGAAAGGAGGTGCCTTAAAAAGGTAAACATTGAGCTACCATATGACCTAGCAGGTCCACTCCTCGACCTATAATCTAAGAAGACAGAATTGGAAAGACACAGGCAGGCAAATCTGCATTGCACAGTATCACAATAGCCAAGATATGGAAGTAACCAAAAAGTCCACCAACAGATGGGTGGACACGGAAGAACTCCTCCATGTACAGATGGAATATTCGCTACTGAAAAAAATGAAACAATGCCATTTGCAGCACCATAGATGAGTCTAGACGTAATCACGCCCCCTGTAGTAAGTGAGAAAGCAAAAGACACATATCCTATCATATCACTTTTAGGAGTTACTTAAAAATTGATACCAATGAAGATATTTCCACAGAGAAAGGCAATCACAGATTCATTAAAAAAACTTAGGCTCACCAAAAAGAAAGGGATGAGGATTGGATACATTACCATATTGGGGTTAACAGAGATATACAAACCATGTAAAATATATAATCACCAAAGGCGTACGGAAACCAGGAGAAGACTACTCAACATTCTGTCATAACCTAAATGGGAAAAGGATGCGAGGAAGAGTAGATACACATATATGTATGAAACAACCACATCTTGCACAC
Source organism: Eschrichtius robustus (assembly GCF_028021215.1). Classification (NCBI taxonomy): domain Eukaryota; kingdom Metazoa; phylum Chordata; class Mammalia; order Artiodactyla; family Eschrichtiidae; genus Eschrichtius; species Eschrichtius robustus. The sequence continues at coordinate 55,968,499 of NC_090830.1, read as the reverse complement.
CAAGAAGAAACAAACCATTGTAATCAAATTTGCTGGGATAAAAAATAAAAAGTAAATTACAAATATGAACAAGAAGTAATGAGACATAAACTTAAAGGGCTTTTTCCTGGCATATTCCATTCTAATATACAACCTAGAACACCACTTCCATTAAGGCTCTGTTTCCCTAGTAACCAAATTTGGTAAAGGAGAAATGCTGCCACCTTGTGGCCGTTTCCTGCAAGAGCAGCTTTAAAGTCACAGCTAATGGTCACTTAACATTCACAAGGACTCAGGGCTGTAAGGCCACCTGCCCTAAAAAATTGTGCTGAAGTAGGGAATGGACAAAAAATTTCAAAACAGGCAAATGTTTCAAGAAGAGAATATGAAGAGTTACGTTTTACTGACGCTCTTTTTAAAAAAAAGGAAAATGGATAAAAGCTCAACCTCAGGGAGTGTTAGACCGATGTAATCTAATCTACAAAAAGTTTTCAACTTACACCAATCGACTGACCATCAGCAAAAAGTCTACGAACAATAAATGCTGAAGGGGTTTTAGAGAACTGTGTACCCTCTACCTGCTGTTGAGACGTAAAAGGGTAACAGCCAATAATGAGAATAGAAAGGAGCTGTGTTTAAAAGTAAAAATGGAGGTACCATTCAATCCAGCAGGCACGCCATTGGACCTCTCACCTGAGAAGACAAGAATCGAGAAGACACAGGCCGCAAAAGCTGCAGTGCAGCCTTATTCACAATAGCCAAGACCATGAAGCAATCAAAACATCCAACAAGAGGTGAATGGATAAAGAAGAAGGGGTCCATGTACACAATGGAATATTAGCCATGGAAAACAATGAACCATTGCTCTCTGAGGCACCACAAATGAGTCTGGAGATAATCACGAAACATGAGGTAAGTCCAAAAGCAAAAGACCTATATTCTATGATATCATTTATAGGCGTTATCTAATAACTGACACAAATGAACATATTTCCACAGAGAAAGACACTCACAGACTTAGAAAACAAACTATGCTCATCTAAAAGGAAAGGTGGAGTGAATGGATAAATTAAGATTAGTGTTACTATATGTATACAAACACATATTATATACATATCTCAAAAAGACCGACCATATAGCAAGGGAGGTCTGCGGAACATTCTGTAACATTTTACATGGGAAGAGGATCTGTACTTGAATAGACATATATAATCTACAAATGAACCAGATTGTGTACACCTAGGACAAACAATATTCTAAGCTTTACCACAATTAAAAAAATTTTTAAAACCAAGAAGAAATAATGAGACATAAACTTATGGGGGTTTCTCCATGCACATTCCAATGTAATTTACAACCTAGGAACACGACTTCCAGAAAGGCTCTGCTGCCCTAGAAACCAGATTTGGGAATGGAGAAATGCTGCCTGCTTGAGGCCACTTCCCACAACAGCAGCTTTAAACCCATTTCTAAAGGTCAATAAATATTCACCAAACTTGCAGTTCGGGAAATGACACCTGCTCTCTAAAAAAACTCTGGGGTGGAAAATCGACCAAAAAATTCAAAAGAGGGCAGCCTTCTAAGAAGACAATTTCAAGAGTTATAATGTACTCCCATTTGTTTCCTTTTTGTAACAGAAAAGAAAACGGCGGAGAAAAATAATGAGTTTTACGAATTTTCAAATACATGCAAACCCAAATTACAAAAACCTATCAGCTCACAGCAGCCAGTAGGGCCATTAGCATAAATTCTGCAAACAATAAATGCTGAAGCGATTGTGGAGAAATGCGTACCCTCGATTCTAAGGGGGACGTGGTAAGAGCCACTAATGAAAACACAAAGGAGGTGCTTTGAAAAGGGAAACAAGGTGCTACCAGTCAATGAATCACACACACTGCTGGGCCTATCACCTGAGAAAATGAGAATCAAAAAGTCACAGGCTGGCAATTCTGCACTCCAACAATATTTACCATAGCCAACACTTGGAAGAAATGAAAATGTCCATCAACCGAGGAATGCACAAAGTAGAAGTGGTCCACGTACACAGTGGAAAATTACTCCAATAAAAAATAAAAATTACATTTAAAAATCCAACAAAAGTAAGGAGACATCAGCTTGTGTGGGTTTCTCCAGGCACACTCCACTCTAATTTTTAACCGAGAAACACCACAGGCCGCAAGGGCTTTTCCCTAGTTACCAGGGTGGGGAACATAGAAAGGCTGCTGCCCTCTGGCAGTTACCTGCAAAAGCAGCTTTAAAGCCCGTGCTAATGGTCATTTCATAGGAACAAGTACTGCAGAACTGTAAATGAAACTTGCCCTCAAAATGTCTTGAGGGAGGTAATGGCCAAAATATTTCAAATGGTGACACATACTTTAAGAAAACACTATGAAGAAATAAGCTCTAATCATAGCTGGAAAAATAAAAAGGACATGTCTAAAAGCTCAATTTCAACGCATTATGAGACACATGCAAATTCAACCACAAAGAGGTATCAGCTCACACCACTCAGAAGAACCATCAGCAAAAACTACAAAGAATAAATGCTGAAGGTGCTGGGAAGAAATGCATACCCTCAACTTTATGTGGGACGTAACCTGGAAAGAGCCACTAAAGAGAACAGAATAGAGGTGCCTTTAAAAGGTAAACATTGAGCTACCATAGGATCCAGCAGACCTATTCCTGGACCTAAAAACTAAGAAGACAGAATTGGAAGGACACAGGTATGCAAATCTGCATTGCATAGTATTACAATAGCCAAGATACGGAAGTAACCAAAAAGTCCACCGACAGATGGGCGGACAAAGAAGAACTGCTACCTGTACAGATGGAATATGAGCTAGTGAAAAAATGAAACAATGCCATTTGCAGCACCATAGATGAGTCTAGACGTAATCACGCCACCTGTAGTAAGTGAGAAAGCAAAAGACACATATCCTATCATATCACTTTTAGGAGTTACTTAAAAATTGATACCAATGAAGATATTTCCACAGAGAGAGGCAATCGCAGATTCATTTAAAAACTTATGGTTCACCAAATAGAAAGGGATGAGGATTGGATACATTACCATATTGGGGTTAACAGAGATATACAAACCATGTGAAATATATAACCACCAAAGACGTACGGAAGACCAGGAGAAGACTACTCAACATTGTGCCATAACCTACATGGGAAAAGGATGCGAGGAAAAATAGATACCTGTATATGTGTGAAAGAACCACATCTTGCACACCTAGAGCAAACAAACCATTGTAATCAAATTTGCTGGGATAAAAAATAAAAAGTAAATTACAAATAGGAACAAGAAGTAATGAGACATAAACTTAAAGGGCTTTTTCCTGGCATATTCCATTCTAATATACAACCTAGAACACCACTTCCATTAAGGCTCTGTTTCCCTAGTAACCAAATTTGGTAAAGGAGAAATGCTGCCACCTTGTGGCCGTTTCCTGCAAGAGCAGCTTTAAAGTCACAGCTAATGGTCACTTAACATTCACAAGGACTCAGGGCTGTAAAGGCCACCTGCCCTAAAAAATTGTGCTGAAGTAGGGAATGGACAAAAAAATTCAAAACAGGCAAATGTTTCAAGAAGAGATTATGAAGACTTAAGTTTTACTCACACACTTTTAAAAAAAAGGAAAATGGATAAAAGCTCAACCTCAGGGAGTGTTAGACGCATGCAATCTAATCTACAAAAAGTTTCAACTTACATCAGTCGAATGACCATCAGCACAAAGTCTATAAACAATAAATGCTGAAGGGGTTTTAGAGAACTGTGTACCCTCTACCTGCTGGTGAGACGTAAAACGGTAACAGCCAATAATGAGAACCGAAAGGAGCTGTGTTTAAATGTAAAAATGGAGGTATCATTCAATCCAGCAGGCGCACCATTGGACCTCTCACCTGAGAAGACAAGAATGGAGAAGACACAGGCCGCAAAAGCTGCAGTGCAGCCTTATTCACAATAGCCAAGACAGTGAAGCAACCAAAATGTCCACCAACAGGTGAATGGATAAAGAAGAAGTGGTCCATGTACACAATGGAATATTAGCCATGGAAGACAATGAACCATTGCTCTTTGACGCACCACAAATGAGTCTGGAGATAATCACGAAACATGAGGTAACTCGGAAAGCAAAAGACCTGTATTCTATGATATCACCTATAGGCGTTATCTAATAACTGACACAAATGAACATATTTCCACAGAGAAAGACACTCACAGATTTAGAAAACTATGCTCATCTAAAAGGAAAGGTGGAGTGAATGGATAAATTAAGATTAGTGTTACTATATGTATACAAACACATATTATATACATATCTCAAAAATACCGACCATACAGCAAGGAAGTCTGCGGAACCCTCTGTAATATTTTACATGGGAAGAGGATCTGTACTTGAATAGACATATATAATGTACAGATGAACCAGATTGTTTACACCTAGGAGAAACAATATTCTAAGCTTTACCCCAATTAAAAAAAATTTTAAAACCAAGAAGAAATAATGAGACATAAACTTATGGGGGTTTCTCCATGCACATTCCAATGTAATTTACAACCTAGGAACACGACTTCCAGAAAGGCTCTGCTGCCCTAGTAACCAGATTTGGGAATGGAGAAATGCTGCCTCCTTTAGGCCACTTCCCACAACAGCAGCTTTAAACACATTGCTAAAGGTCACTAAATATTCACCAAACTTGCAGTTCGGGAAATGACACCTGCTCTCTAAAAAAAGTCTGAGGTGGAAAATCGACCAAAAAATTCAAAAGAGGGCAACCTTCCAAGAAGACAATATCAAGAGTTATAATGTACTCCCATTTGTTTCCTTTTTTTAACAGAAAAGAAAACGGCGGAGAAAAATGATGAGTTTTACGAATTTTCAAAGACATGCAAACCCAAATTACAAAACCCTATCAGCTCACAGCAGCCAGTAGGGGCATTGGCATAAATTCTGCAAAGAATAAATGCTGAAGCGATTGTGGAGAAATGTGTACCCTCGATTCTAAAGGGGACGTAATAAGTGCCACTAATGAAAACACAAAGAAGGTGCTTTGAAAAGGGAAAAACGGTGCTACCAGTCAGTCAATCACACCCACTGCTGGGCCTATCACCTGAGAAAATGAGAATCAAAAAGTCACAGGCTGGCAATCCTGCACTCCAACAATATTTACCATAGCCAACACTTGGAAGCAATGAAAATGTCCATCAACCGAGGAATGCACAATGCAGAAGTGGTCCATGTACACAGTGGAAAATTACTCCAATAAGAAATAAAAATTACATGTAAAAATCCAACAAAATAAGGAGACATCAGCTTGTGTGGGTTTCTCCAGGCACACTCCACTCTAATTTTTAACCGAGAAACACCACAGGCTGCAAGGGCTTTTCCCCAGTTACCAGGGTGGGGAAAATAGAAAGGCTGCTGCCCTCTGGCAGTTACCTGCAAAAGCAGCTTTAAAGCCTGTGCTAATGGTCATTTCATAGGAACAAGTACTGCAGAACTGTAAATGAAACCTGCCCTCAAAATGTCTTGAGGGAGGTAATGGCCAAAACATTTCAAAATGTGACACATACTTTAAGAGAACACTTTGAAGAACTAAGGGGTAATCACAGCTTGAAAAATAAAAAGGACATGCCTTAAAGCTCAATTTCAACGGATTTTGAGGCACATGCGAATTCAACCACAAAGAGGTATCAGCTCACATTTGCCAGAGTAACCATCAGCAAGACAACTACAAACAATAAATGCTGAAGGTGTTGTGGAGAAATGTATACCCTCAACTTCAAGTGGGACGTAAGTTGGAAAGGGCCACAGATGAGAACAGAAAGGAGGTGCCTTAAAAAGGTAAACATTGAGCTACCATATGACCTAGCAGGCCCACTCCTCGACCTATAATCTAAGAAGACAGAATTGGAAAGACACAGGCAGGCAAATCTGCATTGCACAGTATCACAATAGCCAAGATATGGAAGTAACCAAAAAGTCCACCAACAGATGGGTGGACACAGAAGAACTCCTCCATGTACGGATGGAATATTCGCTACTGAAAAAAATGAAACAATGCCATTTGCAGCACCATAGATGAGTCTAGACGTAATCACGCCACCTGTAGTAAGTGAGAAAGCAAAAGACACATATCCTATCATATCACTTTTAGGAGTTACTTAAAAATTGATACCAATGAAGATATTTCCACAGAGAGAGGCAATCGCAGATTCATTTAAAAACTTATGGTTCACCAAATAGAAAGGGATGAGGATTGGATACATTACCATATTGAGGTTAACAGAGATATACAAACCATGTGAAATATATAACCACCAAAGACGTACGGAAGACCAGGAGAAGACTACTCAACATTGTGCCATAACCTACATGGGAAAAGGATGCGAGGAAAAATAGATACCTGTATATGTGTGAAAGAACCACATCTTGCACACCTAGAGCAAACAAACCATTGTAATCAAATTTGCTGGGATAAAAAATAAAAAGTAAATTACAAATATGAACAAGAAGTAATGAGACATAAACTTAAAGGGCTTTTTCCTGGCATATTCCATTCTAATATACAACCTAGAACACCACTTCCATTAAGGCTCTGTTTCCCTAGTAACCAAATTTGGTAAAGGAGAAATGCTGCCACCTTGTGGCCGTTTCCTGCAAGAGCAGCTTTAAAGTCACAGCTAATGGTCACTTAACATTCACAAGGACTCAGGGCTGTAAGGCCACCTGCACTAAAAAATTGTGCTGAAGTAGGGAATGGACAAAAAATTTCAAAACAGGCAAATGTTTCAAGAAGAGAATATGAAGAGTTACGTTTTACTGACGCTCTTTTTAAAAAAAAGGAAAATGGATAAAAGCTCAACCTCAGGGAGTGTTAGACCCGTGCAATCTAATCTACAAAAAGTTTTCAACTTACACCAATCGACTGACCATCAGCAAAAAGTCTACGAACAATAAATGCTGAAGGGGTTTTAGAGAACTGTGTACCCTCTACCTGCTGTTGAGACGTAAAAGGGTAACAGCCAATAATGAGAATAGAAAGGAGCTGTGTTTAAAAGTAAAAATGGAGGTACCATTCAATCCAGCAGGCACGCCATTGGACCTCTCACCTGAGAAGACAAGAATCGAGAAGACACAGGCCGCAAAAGCTGCAGTGCAGCCTTATTCACAATAGCCAAGACCATGAAGCAATCAAAACATCCAACAAGAGGTGAATGGATAAAGAAGAAGGGGTCCATGTACACAATGGAATATTAGCCATGGAAAACAATGAACCATTGCTCTCTGAGGCACCACAAATGAGTCTGGAGATAATCACGAAACATGAGGTAAGTCCAAAAGCAAAAGACCTATATTCTATGATATCACTTATAGGCGTTATCTAATAACTGACACAAATGAACATATTTCCACAGAGAAAGACACTCACAGACTTAGAAAACAAACTATGCTCATCTAAAAGGAAAGGTGGAGTGAATGGATAAATTAAGATTAGTGTTACTATATGTATACAAACACATATTATATACATATCTCAAAAAGACCGACCATATAGCAAGGGAGGTCTGCGGAACATTCTGTAACATTTTACATGGGAAGAGGATCTGTACTTGAATAGACATATATAATCTACAAATGAACCAGATTGTGTACACCTAGGACAAACAATATTCTAAGCTTTACCACAATTAAAAAAATTTTTAAAACCAAGAAGAAATAATGAGACATAAACTTATGGGGGTTTCTCCATGCACATTCCAATGTAATTTACAACCTAGGAACACGACTTCCAGAAAGGCTCTGCTGCCCTAGAAACCAGATTTGGGAATGGAGAAATGCTGCCTGCTTGAGGCCACTTCCCACAACAGCAGCTTTAAACCCATTTCTAAAGGTCAATAAATATTCACCAAACTTGCAGTTCGGGAAATGACACCTGCTCTCTAAAAAAACTCTGGGGTGGAAAATCGACCAAAAAATTCAAAAGAGGGCAACCTTCTAAGAAGACAATTTCAAGAGTTATAATGTACTCCCATTTGTTTCCTTTTTGTAACAGAAAAGAAAACGGCGGAGAAAAATAATGAGTTTTACGAATTTTCAAATACATGCAAACCCAAATTACAAAAATCTATCAGCTCACAGCAGCCAGTAGGGCCATTAGCATAAATTCTGCAAACAATAAATGCTGAAGCGATTGTGGAGAAATGCGTACCCTCGATTCTAAGGGGGACGTGGTAAGAGCCACTAATGAAAACACAAAGGAGGTGCTTTGAAAAGGGAAACAAGGTGCTACCAGTCAATGAATCACACACACTGCTGGGCCTATCACCTGAGAAAATGAGAATCAAAAAGTCACAGGCTGGCAATTCTGCACTCCAACAATATTTACCATAGCCAACACTTGGAAGAAATGAAAATGTCCATCAACCGAGGAATGCACAAAGTAGAAGTGGTCCACGTACACAGTGGAAAATTACTCCAATAAAAAATAAAAATTACATTTAAAAATCCAACAAAAGTAAGGAGACATCAGCTTGTGTGGGTTTCTCCAGGCACACTCCACTCTAATTTTTAACCGAGAAACACCACAGGCCGCAAGGGCTTTTCCCTAGTTACCAGGGTGGGGAACATAGAAAGGCTGCTGCCCTCTGGCAGTTACCTGCAAAAGCAGCTTTAAAGCCCGTGCTAATGGTCATTTCATAGGAACAAATACTGCAGAACTGTAAATGAAACTTGCCCTCAAAATGTCTTGAGGGAGGTAATGGCCAAAATATTTCAAATGGTGACACATACTTTAAGAAAACACTATGAAGAAATAAGATCTAATCATAGCTGGAAAAATAAAAAGGACATGTCTAAAAGCTCAATTTCAACGCATTATGAGACACATGCAAATTCAACCACAAAGAGGTATCAGCTCACACCACTCAGAAGAACCATCAGCAAAAACTACAAAGAATAAATGCTGAAGGTGCTGGGAAGAAATGCATACCCTCAACTTTATGTGGGACGTAACCTGGAAAGAGCCACTAAAGAGAACAGAATAGAGGTGCCTTTAAAAGGTAAACATTGAGCTACCATAGGATCCAGCAGACCTATTCCTGGACCTATAAACTAAGAAGACAGAATTGGAAGGACACAGGTATGCAAATCTGCATTGCATAGTATTACAATAGCCAAGATACGGAAGTAACCAAAAAGTCCACCGACAGATGGGCGGACAAAGAAGAACTGCTACCTGTACAGATGGAATATGAGCTAGTGAAAAAATGAAACAATGCCATTTGCAGCACCATAGATGAGTCTAGACGTAATCACGCCACCTGTAGTAAGTGAGAAAGCAAAAGACACATATCCTATCATATCACTTTTAGGAGTTACTTAAAAATTGATACCAATGAAGATATTTCCACAGAGAGAGGCAATCGCAGATTCATTTAAAAACTTATGGTTCACCAAATAGAAAGGGATGAGGATTGGATACATTACCATATTGGGGTTAACAGAGATATACAAACCATGTGAAATATATAACCACCAAAGACGTACGGAAGACCAGGAGAAGACTACTCAACATTGTGCCATAACCTACATGGGAAAAGGATGCGAGGAAAAATAGATACCTGTATATGTGTGAAAGAACCACATCTTGCACACCTAGAGCAAACAAACCATTGTAATCAAATTTGCTGGGATAAAAAATAAAAAGTAAATTACAAATATGAACAAGAAGTAATGAGACATAAACTTAAAGGGCTTTTTCCTGGCATATTCCATTCTAATATACAACCTAGAACACCACTTCCATTAAGGCTCTGTTTCCCTAGTAACCAAATTTGGTAAAGGAGAAATGCTGCCACCTTGTGGCCGTTTCCTGCAAGAGCAGCTTTAAACTCACAGCTAATGGTCACTTAACATTCACAAGGACTCAGGGCTGTAAAGGACACCTGCCCTAAAAAATTGTGCTGAAGTAGGGAATGGACAAAAAAATTCAAAACAGGCAAATGTTTCAAGAAGAGATTATGAAGACTTAAGTTTTACTCACACACTTTTTAAAAAAAAAGGAAAATGGATAAAAGCTCAACCTCAGGGAGTGTTAGACGCATGCAATCTAATCTACAAAAAGTTTCAACTTACATCATTCGAATGACCATCAGCACAAAGTCTATAAACAATAAATGCTGAAGGGGTTTTAGAGAACTGTGTACCCTCTACCTGCTGGTGAGACGTAAAACGGTAACAGCCAATAATGAGAACCGAAAGGAGCTGTGTTTAAATGTAAAAATGGAGGTATCATTCAATCCAGCAGGCGCACCATTGGACCTCTCACCTGAGAAGACAAGAATGGAGAAGACACAGGCCGCAAAAGCTGCAGTGCAGCCTTATTCACAATAGCCAAGACAGTGAAGCAACCAAAATGTCCACCAACAGGTGAATGGATAAAGAAGAAGTGGTCCATGTACACAATGGAATATTAGCCATGGAAGACAATGAACCATTGCTCTTTGACGCACCACAAATGAGTCTGGAGATAATCACGAAACATGAGGTAACTCGGAAAGCAAAAGACCTGTATTCTATGATATCACCTATAGGCGTTATCTAATAACTGACACAAATGAACATATTTCCACAGAGAAAGACACTCACAGATTTAGAAAACTATGCTCATCTAAAAGGAAAGGTGGAGTGAATGGATAAATTAAGATTAGTGTTACTATATGTATACAAACACATATTATATACATATCTCAAAAATACCGACCATACAGCAAGGAAGTCTGCGGAACCCTCTGTAATATTTTACATGGGAAGAGGATCTGTACTTGAATAGACATATATAATGTACAGTTGAACCAGATTGTTTACACCTAGGAGAAACAATATTCTAAGCTTTACCCCAATTAAAAAAAATTTTAAAACCAAGAAGAAATAATGAGACATAAACTTATGGGGGTTTCTCCATGCACATTCCAATGTAATTTACAACCTAGGAACACGACTTCCAGAAAGGCTCTGCTGCCCTAGTAACCAGATTTGGGAATGGAGAAATGCTGCCTCCTTTAGGCCACTTCCCACAACAGCAGCTTTAAACACATTGCTAAAGGTCACTAAATATTCACCAAACTTGCAGTTCGGGAAATGACACCTGCTCTCTAAAAAAAGTCTGAGGTGGAAAATCGACCAAAAAATTCAAAAGAGGGCAACCTTCCAAGAAGACAATATCAAGAGTTATAATGTACTCCCATTTGTTTCCTTTTTTTAACAGAAAAGAAAACGGCGGAGAAAAATGATGAGTTTTACGAATTTTCAAAGACATGCAAACCCAAATTACAAAACCCTATCAGCTCACAGCAGCCAGTAGGGGCATTGGCATAAATTCTGCAAAGAATAAATGCTGAAGCGATTGTGGAGAAATGTGTACCCTCGATTCTAAAGGGGACGTAATAAGTGCCACTAATGAAAACACAAAGAAGGTGCTTTGAAAAGGGAAAAACGGTGCTACCAGTCAGTCAATCACACCCACTGCTGGGCCTATCACCTGAGAAAATGAGAATCAAAAAGTCACAGGCTGGCAATCCTGCACTCCAACAATATTTACCATAGCCAACACTTGGAAGCAATGAAAATGTCCATCAACCGAGGAATGCACAATGCAGAAGTGGTCCATGTACACAGTGGAAAATTACTCCAATAAAAAATAAAAATTACATGTAAAAATCCAACAAAAATAAGGAGACATCAGCTTGTGTGGGTTTCTCCAGGCACACTCCACTCTAATTTTTAACCGAGAAACACCACAGGCTGCAAGGGCTTTTCCCCAGTTACCAGGGTGGGGAAAATAGAAAGGCTGCTGCCCTCTGGCAGTTACCTGCAAAAGCAGCTTTAAAGCCTGTGCTAATGGTCATTTCATAGGAACAAGTACTGCAGAACTGTAAATGAAACCTGCCCTCAAAATGTCTTGAGGGAGGTAATGGCCAAAACATTTCAAAATGTGACACATACTTTAAGAGAACACTTTGAAGAACTAAGGGGTAATCACAGCTTGAAAAATAAAAAGGCATGCCTTAAAGCTCAATTTCAACGGATTTTGAGGCACATGCGAATTCAACCACAAAGAGGTATCAGCTCACAATTGCCAGAGTAACCATCAGCAAGAAAACTACAAACAATAAATGCTGAAGGTGTTGTGGAGAAATGTATACCCTCAACTTCAAATGGGACGTAAGTTGGAAAGGGCCACAGATGAGAACAGAAAGGAGGTGCCTTAAAAAGGTAAACATTGAGCTACCATATGACCTAGCAGGTCCACTCCTCGACCTATAATCTAAGAAGACAGAATTGGAAAGACACAGGCAGGCAAATCTGCATTGCACAGTATCACAATAGCCAAGATATGGAAGTAACCAAAAAGTCCACCAACAGATGGGTGGACACAGAAGAACTCCTCCATGTACGGATGGAATATTCGCTACTGAAAAAAATGAAACAATGCCATTTGCAGCACCATAGATGAGTCTAGACGTAATCACGCCACCTGTAGTAAGTGAGAAAGCAAAAGACACATATCCTATCATATCAATTTTAGGAGTTACTTAAAAATTGATACCAATGAAGATATTTCCACAGAGAGAGGCAATCGCAGATTCATTTAAAAACTTATGGTTCACCAAATAGAAAGGGATGAGGATTGGATACATTACCATATTGAGGTTAACAGAGATATACAAACCATGTGAAATATATAACCACCAAAGACGTACGGAAGACCAGGAGAAGACTACTCAACATTGTGCCATAACCTACATGGGAAAAGGATGCGAGGAAAAATAGATACCTGTATATGTGTGAAAGAACCACATCTTGCACACCTAGAGCAAACAAACCATTGTAATCAAATTTGCTGGGATAAAAAATAAAAAGTAAATTACAAATAGGAACAAGAAGTAATGAGACATAAACTTAAAGGGCTTTTTCCTGGCATATTCCATTCTAATATACAACCTAGAACACCACTTCCATTAAGGCTCTGTTTCCCTAGTAACCAAATTTGGTAAAGGAGAAATGCTGCCACCTTGTGGCCGTTTCCTGCAAGAGCAGCTTTAAACTCACAGCTAATGGTCACTTAACATTCACAAGGACTCAGGGCTGTAAGGCCACCTGCACTAAAAAATTGTGCTGAAGTAGGGAATGGACAAAAAATTTCAAAACAGGCAAATGTTTCAAGAAGAGAATATGAAGAGTTACGTTTTACTGACGCTCTTTTTAAAAAAAAGGAAAATGGATAAAAGCTCAACCTCAGGGAGTGTTAGACCCATGCAATCTAATCTACAAAAAGTTTTCAACTTACACCAATCGACTGACCATCAGCAAAAAGTCTACGAACAATAAATGCTGAAGGGGTTTTAGAGAACTGTGTACCCTCTACCTGCTGTTGAGACGTAAAAGGGTAACAGCCAATAATGAGAATAGAAAGGAGCTGTGTTTAAAAGTAAAAATGGAGGTACCATTCAATCCAGCAGGCACGCCATTGGACCTCTCACCTGAGAAGACAAGAATGGAGAAGACACAGGCCGCAAAAGCTGCAGTGCAGCCTTATTCACAATAGCCAAGACCATGAAGCAATCAAAACATCCAACAAGAGGTGAATGGATAAAGAAGAAGGGGTCCATGTACACAATGGAATATTAGCCATGGAAAACAATGAACCATTGCTCTCTGAGGCACCACAAATGAGTCTGGAGATAATCACGAAACATGAGGTAAGTCCAAAAGCAAAAGACCTATATTCTATGATATCACTTATAGGCGTTATCTAATAACTGACACAAATGAACATATTTCCACAGAGAAAGACACTCACAGACTTAGAAAACAAACTATGCTCATCTAAAAGGAAAGGTGGAGTGAATGGATAAATTAAGATTAGTGTTACTATATGTATACAAACACATATTATATACATATCTCAAAAAGACCGACCATATAGCAAGGGAGGTCTGCGGAACATTCTGTAACATTTTACATGGGAAGAGGATCTGTACTTGAATAGACATATATAATCTACAAATGAACCAGATTGTGTACACCTAGGACAAACAATATTCTAAGCTTTACCACAATTAAAAAAATTTTTAAAACCAAGAAGAAATAATGAGACATAAACTTATGGGGGTTTCTCCATGCACATTCCAATGTAATTTACAACCTAGGAACACGACTTCCAGAAAGGCTCTGCTGCCCTAGAAACCAGATTTGGGAATGGAGAAATGCTGCCTGCTTGAGGCCACTTCCCACAACAGCAGCTTTAAACCCATTTCTAAAGGTCAATAAATATTCACCAAACTTGCAGTTCGGGAAATGACACCTGCTCTCTAAAAAAACTCTGGGGTGGAAAATCGACCAAAAAATTCAAAAGAGGGCAACCTTCTAAGAAGACAATTTCAAGAGTTATAATGTACTCCCATTTGTTTCCTTTTTGTAACAGAAAAGAAAACGGCGGAGAAAAATAATGAGTTTTACGAATTTTCAAATACATGCAAACCCAAATTACAAAAATCTATCAGCTCACAGCAGCCAGTAGGGCCATTAGCATAAATTCTGCAAACAATAAATGCTGAAGCGATTGTGGAGAAATGCGTACCCTCGATTCTAAGGGGGACGTGGTAAGAGCCACTAATGAAAACACAAAGGAGGTGCTTTGAAAAGGGAAACAAGGTGCTACCAGTCAATGAATCACACACACTGCTGGGCCTATCACCTGAGAAAATGAGAATCAAAAAGTCACAGGCTGGCAATTCTGCACTCCAACAATATTTACCATAGCCAACACTTGGAAGAAATGAAAATGTCCATCAACCGAGGAATGCACAAAGTAGAAGTGGTCCACGTACACAGTGGAAAATTACTCCAATAAAAAATAAAAATTACATTTAAAAATCCAACAAAAGTAAGGAGACATCAGCTTGTGTGGGTTTCTCCAGGCACACTCCACTCTAATTTTTAACCGAGAAACACCAAAGGCCGCAAGGGCTTTTCCCTAGTTACCAGGGTGGGGAACATAGAAAGGCTGCTGCCCTCTGGCAGTTACCTGCAAAAGCAGCTTTAAAGCCCGTGCTAATGGTCATTTCATAGGAACAAGTACTGCAGAACTGTAAATGAAACTTGCCCTCAAAATGTCTTGAGGGAGGTAATGGCCAAAATATTTCAAATGGTGACACATACTTTAAGAAAACACTATGAAGAAATAAGATCTAATCATAGCTGGAAAAATAAAAAGGACATGTCTAAAAGCTCAATTTCAACGCATTATGAGACACATGCAAATTCAACCACAAAGAGGTATCAGCTCACACCACTCAGAAGAACCATCAGCAAAAACTACAAAGAATAAATGCTGAAGGTGCTGGGAAGAAATGCATACCCTCAACTTTATGTGGGACGTAACCTGGAAAGAGCCACTAAAGAGAACAGAATAGAGGTGCCTTTAAAAGGTAAACATTGAGCTACCATAGGATCCAGCAGACCTATTCCTGGACCTATAAACTAAGAAGACAGAATTGGAAGGACACAGGTATGCAAATCTGCATTGCATAGTATTACAATAGCCAAGATACGGAAGTAACCAAAAAGTCCACCGACAGATGGGCGGACAAAGAAGAACTGCTACCTGTACAGATGGAATATGAGCTAGTGAAAAAATGAAACAATGCCATTTGCAGCACCATAGATGAGTCTAGACGTAATCACGCCACCTGTAGTAAGTGAGAAAGCAAAAGACACATATCCTATCATATCACTTTTAGGAGTTACTTAAAAATTGATACCAATGAAGATATTTCCACAGAGAGAGGCAATCGCAGATTCATTTAAAAACTTATGGTTCACCAAATAGAAAGGGATGAGGATTGGATACATTACCATATTGGGGTTAACAGAGATATACAAACCATGTGAAATATATAACCACCAAAGACGTACGGAAGACCAGGAGAAGACTACTCAACATTGTGCCATAACCTACATGGGAAAAGGATGCGAGGAAAAATAGATACCTGTATATGTGTGAAAGAACCACATCTTGCACACCTAGAGCAAACAAACCATTGTAATCAAATTTGCTGGGATAAAAAATAAAAAGTAAATTACAAATAGGAACAAGAAGTAATGAGACATAAACTTAAAGGGCTTTTTCCTGGCATATTCCATTCTAATATACAACCTAGAACACCACTTCCATTAAGGCTCTGTTTCCCTAGTAACCAAATTTGGTAAAGGAGAAATGCTGCCACCTTGTGGCCGTTTCCTGCAAGAGCAGCTTTAAACTCACAGCTAATGGTCACTTAACATTCACAAGGACTCAGGGCTGTAAAGGACACCTGCCCTAAAAAATTGTGCTGAAGTAGGGAATGGACAAAAAAATTCAAAACAGGCAAATGTTTCAAGAAGAGATTATGAAGACTTAAGTTTTACTCACACACTTTTTAAAAAAAAAGGAAAATGGATAATAGCTCAACCTCAGGGAGTGTTAGACGCATGCAATCTAATCTACAAAAAGTTTCAACTTACATCAGTCGAATGACCATCAGCACAAAGTCTATAAACAATAAATGCTGAAGGGGTTTTAGAGAACTGTGTACCCTCTACCTGCTGGTGAGACGTAAAACGGTAACAGCCAATAATGAGAACCGAAAGGAGCTGTGTTTAAATGTAAAAATGGAGGTATCATTCAATCCAGCAGGCGCACCATTGGACCTCTCACCTGAGAAGACAAGAATGGAGAAGACACAGGCCGCAAAAGCTGCAGTGCAGCCTTATTCACAATAGCCAAGACAGTGAAGCAACCAAAATGTCCACCAACAGGTGAATGGATAAAGAAGAAGTGGTCCATGTACACAATGGAATATTAGCCATGGAAGACAATGAACCATTGCTCTTTGACGCACCACAAATGAGTCTGGAGATAATCACGAAACATGAGGTAACTCGGAAAGCAAAAGACCTGTATTCTATGATATCACCTATAGGCGTTATCTAATAACTGACACAAATGAACATATTTCCACAGAGAAAGACACTCACAGATTTAGAAAACTATGCTCATCTAAAAGGAAAGGTGGAGTGAATGGATAAATTAAGATTAGTGTTACTATATGTATACAAACACATATTATATACATATCTCAAAAATACCGACCATACAGCAAGGAAGTCTGCGGAACCCTCTGTAATATTTTACATGGGAAGAGGATCTGTACTTGAATAGACATATATAATGTACAGATGAACCAGATTGTTTACACCTAGGAGAAACAATATTCTAAGCTTTACCCCAATTAAAAAAAATTTTAAAACCAAGAAGAAATAATGAGACATAAACTTATGGGGGTTTCTCCATGCACATTCCAATGTAATTTACAACCTAGGAACACGACTTCCAGAAAGGCTCTGCTGCCCTAGTAACCAGATTTGGGAATGGAGAAATGCTGCCTCCTTTAGGCCACTTCCCACAACAGCAGCTTTAAACACATTGCTAAAGGTCACTAAATATTCACCAAACTTGCAGTTCGGGAAATGACACCTGCTCTCTAAAAAAAGTCTGAGGTGGAAAATCGACCAAAAAATTCAAAAGAGGGCAACCTTCCAAGAAGACAATATCAAGAGTTATAATGTACTCCCATTTGTTTCCTTTTTTTAACAGAAAAGAAAACGGCGGAGAAAAATGATGAGTTTTACGAATTTTCAAAGACATGCAAACCCAAATTACAAAACCCTATCAGCTCACAGCAGCCAGTAGGGGCATTGGCATAAATTCTGCAAAGAATAAATGCTGAAGCGATTGTGGAGAAATGTGTACCCTCGATTCTAAAGGGGACGTAATAAGTGCCACTAATGAAAACACAAAGAAGGTGCTTTGAAAAGGGAAAAACGGTGCTACCAGTCAGTCAATCACACCCACTGCTGGGCCTATCACCTGAGAAAATGAGAATCAAAAAGTCACAGGCTGGCAATCCTGCACTCCAACAATATTTACCATAGCCAACACTTGGAAGCAATGAAAATGTCCATCAACCGAGGAATGCACAATGCAGAAGTGGTCCATGTACACAGTGGAAAATTACTCCAATAAAAAATAAAAATTACATGTAAAAATCCAACAAAAATAAGGAGACATCAGCTTGTGTGGGTTTCTCCAGGCACACTCCACTCTAATTTTTAACCGAGAAACACCACAGGCTGCAAGGGCTTTTCCCCAGTTACCAGGGTGGGGAAAATAGAAAGGCTGCTGCCCTCTGGCAGTTACCTGCAAAAGCAGCTTTAAAGCCTGTGCTAATGGTCATTTCATAGGAACAAGTACTGCAGAACTGTAAATGAAACCTGCCCTCAAAATGTCTTGAGGGAGGTAATGGCCAAAACATTTCAAAATGTGACACATACTTTAAGAGAACACTTTGAAGAACTAAGGGGTAATCACAGCTTGAAAAATAAAAAGGACATGCCTTAAAGCTCAATTTCAACGGATTTTGAGGCACATGCGAATTCAACCACAAAGAGGTATCAGCTCACAATTGCCAGAGTAACCATCAGCAAGAAAACTACAAACAATAAATGCTGAAGGTGTTGTGGAGAAATGTATACCCTCAACTTCAAGTGGGACGTAAGTTGGAAAGGGCCACAGATGAGAACAGAAAGGAGGTGCCTTAAAAAGGTAAACATTGAGCTACCATATGACCTAGCAGGCCCACTCCTCGACCTATAATCTAAGAAGACAGAATTGGAAAGACACAGGCAGGCAAATCTGCATTGCACAGTATCACAATAGCCAAGATATGGAAGTAACCAAAAAGTCCACCAACAGATGGGTGGACACAGAAGAACTCCTCCATGTACAGATGGAATATTCGCTACTGAAAAAAATGAAACAATGCCATTTGCAGCACCATAGATGAGTCTAGACGTAATCACGCCCCCTGTAGTAAGTGAGAAAGCAAAAGACACATATCCTATCATATCACTTTTAGGAGTTACTTAAAAATTGATACCAATGAAGATATTTCCACAGAGAGAGGCAATCGCAGATTCATTTAAAAACTTATGGTTCACCAAATAGAAAGGGATGAGGATTGGATACATTACCATATTGAGGTTAACAGAGATATACAAACCATGTGAAATATATAACCACCAAAGACGTACGGAAGACCAGGAGAAGACTACTCAACATTGTGCCATAACCTACATGGGAAAAGGATGCGAGGAAAAATAGATACCTGTATATGTGTGAAAGAACCACATCTTGCACACCTAGAGCAAACAAACCATTGTAATCAAATTTGCTGGGATAAAAAATAAAAAGTAAATTACAAATATGAACAAGAAGTAATGAGACATAAACTTAAAGGGCTTTTTCCTGGCATATTCCATTCTAATATACAACCTAGAACACCACTTCCATTAAGGCTCTGTTTCCCTAGTAACCAAATTTGGTAAAGGAGAAATGCTGCCACCTTGTGGCCGTTTCCTGCAAGAGCAGCTTTAAACTCACAGCTAATGGTCACTTAACATTCACAAGGACTCAGGGCTGTAAGGCCACCTGCCCTAAAAAATTGTGCTGAAGTAGGGAATGGACAAAAAATTTCAAAACAGGCAAATGTTTCAAGAAGAGAATATGAAGAGTTACGTTTTACTGACGCTCTTTTTTAAAAAAAGGAAAATGGATAAAAGCTCAACCTCAGGGAGTGTTAGACCGATGTAATCTAATCTACAAAAAGTTTTCAACTTACACCAATCGACTGACCATCAGCAAAAAGTCTACGAACAATAAATGCTGAAGGGGTTTTAGAGAACTGTGTACCCTCTACCTGCTGTTGAGACGTAAAAGGGTAACAGCCAATAATGAGAATAGAAAGGAGCTGTGTTTAAAAGTAAAAATGGAGGTACCATTCAATCCAGCAGGCACGCCATTGGACCTCTCACCTGAGAAGACAAGAATCGAGAAGACACAGGCCGCAAAAGCTGCAGTGCAGCCTTATTCACAATAGCCAAGACCATGAAGCAATCAAAACATCCAACAAGAGGTGAATGGATAAAGAAGAAGGGGTCCATGTACACAATGGAATATTAGCCATGGAAAACAATGAACCATTGCTCTCTGAGGCACCACAAATGAGTCTGGAGATAATCACGAAACATGAGGTAAGTCCAAAAGCAAAAGACCTATATTCTATGATATCACTTATAGGCGTTATCTAATAACTGACACAAATGAACATATTTC
This sequence comes from Eschrichtius robustus, assembly GCF_028021215.1. Lineage (NCBI taxonomy): Eukaryota > Metazoa > Chordata > Mammalia > Artiodactyla > Eschrichtiidae > Eschrichtius > Eschrichtius robustus. The sequence continues at coordinate 55,948,231 of NC_090830.1, read as the reverse complement.
CACAGAGAAAGACACTCACAGACTTAGAAAACAAACTATGCTCATCTAAAAGGAAAGGTGGAGTGAATGGATAAATTAAGATTAGTGTTACTATATGTATACAAACACATATTATATACATATCTCAAAAAGACCGACCATATAGCAAGGGAGGTCTGCGGAACATTCTGTAACATTTTACATGGGAAGAGGATCTGTACTTGAATAGACATATATAATCTACAAATGAACCAGATTGTGTACACCTAGGACAAACAATATTCTAAGCTTTACCACAATTAAAAAAATTTTTAAAACCAAGAAGAAATAATGAGACATAAACTTATGGGGGTTTCTCCATGCACATTCCAATGTAATTTACAACCTAGGAACACGACTTCCAGAAAGGCTCTGCTGCCCTAGAAACCAGATTTGGGAATGGAGAAATGCTGCCTGCTTGAGGCCACTTCCCACAACAGCAGCTTTAAACCCATTTCTAAAGGTCAATAAATATTCACCAAACTTGCAGTTCGGGAAATGACACCTGCTCTCTAAAAAAACTCTGGGGTGGAAAATCGACCAAAAAATTCAAAAGAGGGCAACCTTCTAAGAAGACAATTTCAAGAGTTATAATGTACTCCCATTTGTTTCCTTTTTGTAACAGAAAAGAAAACGGCGGAGAAAAATAATGAGTTTTACGAATTTTCAAATACATGCAAACCCAAATTACAAAAATCTATCAGCTCACAGCAGCCAGTAGGGCCATTAGCATAAATTCTGCAAACAATAAATGCTGAAGCGATTGTGGAGAAATGCGTACCCTCGATTCTAAGGGGGACGTGGTAAGAGCCACTAATGAAAACACAAAGGAGGTGCTTTGAAAAGGGAAACAAGGTGCTACCAGTCAATGAATCACACACACTGCTGGGCCTATCACCTGAGAAAATGAGAATCAAAAAGTCACAGGCTGGCAATTCTGCACTCCAACAATATTTACCATAGCCAACACTTGGAAGAAATGAAAATGTCCATCAACCGAGGAATGCACAAAGTAGAAGTGGTCCACGTACACAGTGGAAAATTACTCCAATAAAAAATAAAAATTACATTTAAAAATCCAACAAAAGTAAGGAGACATCAGCTTGTGTGGGTTTCTCCAGGCACACTCCACTCTAATTTTTAACCGAGAAACACCACAGGCCGCAAGGGCTTTTCCCTAGTTACCAGGGTGGGGAACATAGAAAGGCTGCTGCCCTCTGGCAGTTACCTGCAAAAGCAGCTTTAAAGCCCGTGCTAATGGTCATTTCATAGGAACAAGTACTGCAGAACTGTAAATGAAACTTGCCCTCAAAATGTCTTGAGGGAGGTAATGGCCAAAATATTTCAAATGGTGACACATACTTTAAGAAAACACTATGAAGAAATAAGATCTAATCATAGCTGGAAAAATAAAAAGGACATGTCTAAAAGCTCAATTTCAACGCATTATGAGACACATGCAAATTCAACCACAAAGAGGTATCAGCTCACACCACTCAGAAGAACCATCAGCAAAAACTACAAAGAATAAATGCTGAAGGTGCTGGGAAGAAATGCATACCCTCAACTTTATGTGGGACGTAACCTGGAAAGAGCCACTAAAGAGAACAGAATAGAGGTGCCTTTAAAAGGTAAACATTGAGCTACCATAGGATCCAGCAGACCTATTCCTGGACCTATAAACTAAGAAGACAGAATTGGAAGGACACAGGTATGCAAATCTGCATTGCATAGTATTACAATAGCCAAGATACGGAAGTAACCAAAAAGTCCACCGACAGATGGGCGGACAAAGAAGAACTGCTACCTGTACAGATGGAATATGAGCTAGTGAAAAAATGAAATAATGCCATTTGCAGCACCATAGATGAGTCTAGACGTAATCACGCCACCTGTAGTAAGTGAGAAAGCAAAAGACACATATCCTATCATATCACTTTTAGGAGTTACTTAAAAATTGATACCAATGAAGATATTTCCACAGAGAGAGGCAATCGCAGATTCATTTAAAAACTTATGGTTCACCAAATAGAAAGGGATGAGGATTGGATACATTACCATATTGGGGTTAACAGAGATATACAAACCATGTGAAATATATAACCACCAAAGACGTACGGAAGACCAGGAGAAGACTACTCAACATTGTGCCATAACCTACATGGGAAAAGGATGCGAGGAAAAATAGATACCTGTATATGTGTGAAAGAACCACATCTTGCACACCTAGAGCAAACAAACCATTGTAATCAAATTTGCTGGGATAAAAAATAAAAAGTAAATTACAAATAGGAACAAGAAGTAATGAGACATAAACTTAAAGGGCTTTTTCCTGGCATATTCCATTCTAATATACAACCTAGAACACCACTTCCATTAAGGCTCTGTTTCCCTAGTAACCAAATTTGGTAAAGGAGAAATGCTGCCACCTTGTGGCCGTTTCCTGCAAGAGCAGCTTTAAACTCACAGCTAATGGTCACTTAACATTCACAAGGACTCAGGGCTGTAAAGGACACCTGCCCTAAAAAATTGTGCTGAAGTAGGGAATGGACAAAAAAATTCAAAACAGGCAAATGTTTCAAGAAGAGATTATGAAGACTTAAGTTTTACTCACACACTTTTTAAAAAAAAAGGAAAATGGATAAAAGCTCAACCTCAGGGAGTGTTAGACGCATGCAATCTAATCTACAAAAAGTTTCAACTTACATCATTCGAATGACCATCAGCACAAAGTCTATAAACAATAAATGCTGAAGGGGTTTTAGAGAACTGTGTACCCTCTACCTGCTGGTGAGACGTAAAACGGTAACAGCCAATAATGAGAACCGAAAGGAGCTGTGTTTAAATGTAAAAATGGAGGTATCATTCAATCCAGCAGGCGCACCATTGGACCTCTCACCTGAGAAGACAAGAATGGAGAAGACACAGGCCACAAAAGCTGCAGTGCAGCCTTATTCACAATAGCCAAGACAGTGAAGCAACCAAAATGTCCACCAACAGGTGAATGGATAAAGAAGAAGTGGTCCATGTACACAATGGAATATTAGCCATGGAAGACAATGAACCATTGCTCTTTGACGCACCACAAATGAGTCTGGAGATAATCACGAAACATGAGGTAACTCGGAAAGCAAAAGACCTGTATTCTATGATATCACCTATAGGCGTTATCTAATAACTGACACAAATGAACATATTTCCACAGAGAAAGACACTCACAGATTTAGAAAACTATGCTCATCTAAAAGGAAAGGTGGAGTGAATGGATAAATTAAGATTAGTGTTACTATATGTATACAAACACATATTATATACATATCTCAAAAAGACCGACCATACAGCAAGGAAGTCTGCGGAACCCTCTGTAATATTTTACATGGGAAGAGGATCTGTACTTGAATAGACATATATAATGTACAGATGAACCAGATTGTTTACACCTAGGAGAAACAATATTCTAAGCTTTACCCCAATTAAAAAAAATTTTAAAACCAAGAAGAAATAATGAGACATAAACTTATGGGGGTTTCTCCATGCACATTCCAATGTAATTTACAACCTAGGAACACGACTTCCAGAAAGGCTCTGCTGCCCTAGTAACCAGATTTGGGAATGGAGAAATGCTGCCTCCTTTAGGCCACTTCCCACAACAGCAGCTTTAAACACATTGCTAAAGGTCACTAAATATTCACCAAACTTGCAGTTCGGGAAATGACACCTGCTCTCTAAAAAAAGTCTGAGGTGGAAAATCGACCAAAAAATTCAAAAGAGGGCAACCTTCCAAGAAGACAATATCAAGAGTTATAATGTACTCCCATTTGTTTCCTTTTTTTAACAGAAAAGAAAACGGCGGAGAAAAATGATGAGTTTTACGAATTTTCAAAGACATGCAAACCCAAATTACAAAACCCTATCAGCTCACAGCAGCCAGTAGGGGCATTGGCATAAATTCTGCAAAGAATAAATGCTGAAGCGATTGTGGAGAAATGTGTACCCTCGATTCTAAAGGGGACGTAATAAGTGCCACTAATGAAAACACAAAGAAGGTGCTTTGAAAAGGGAAAAACGGTGCTACCAGTCAGTCAATCACACCCACTCCTGGGCCTATCACCTGAGAAAATGAGAATCAAAAAGTCACAGGCTGGCAATCCTGCACTCCAACAATATTTACCATAGCCAACACTTGGAAGCAATGAAAATGTCCATCAACCGAGGAATGCACAATGCAGAAGTGGTCCATGTACACAGTGGAAAATTACTCCAATAAAAAATAAAAATTACATGTAAAAATCCAACAAAAATAAGGAGACATCAGCTTGTGTGGGTTTCTCCAGGCACACTCCACTCTAATTTTTAACCGAGAAACACCACAGGCTGCAAGGGCTTTTCCCCAGTTACCAGGGTGGGGAAAATAGAAAGGCTGCTGCCCTCTGGCAGTTACCTGCAAAAGCAGCTTTAAAGCCTGTGCTAATGGTCATTTCATAGGAACAAGTACTGCAGAACTGTAAATGAAACCTGCCCTCAAAATGTCTTGAGGGAGGTAATGGCCAAAACATTTCAAAATGTGACACATACTTTAAGAGAACACTTTGAAGAACTAAGGGGTAATCACAGCTTGAAAAATAAAAAGGACATGCCTTAAAGCTCAATTTCAACGGATTTTGAGGCACATGCGAATTCAACCACAAAGAGGTATCAGCTCACAATTGCCAGAGTAACCATCAGCAAGAAAACTACAAACAATAAATGCTGAAGGTGTTGTGGAGAAATGTATACCCTCAACTTCAAGTGGGACGTAAGTTGGAAAGGGCCACAGATGAGAACAGAAAGGAGGTGCCTTAAAAAGGTAAACATTGAGCTACCATATGACCTAGCAGGCCCACTCCTCGACCTATAATCTAAGAAGACAGAATTGGAAAGACACAGGCAGGCAAATCTGCATTGCACAGTATCACAATAGCCAAGATATGGAAGTAACCAAAAAGTCCACCAACAGATGGGTGGACACAGAAGAACTCCTCCATGTACAGATGGAATATTCGCTACTGAAAAAAATGAAACAATGCCATTTGCAGCACCATAGATGAGTCTAGACGTAATCACGCCCCCTGTAGTAAGTGAGAAAGCAAAAGACACATATCCTATCATATCACTTTTAGGAGTTACTTAAAAATTGATACCAATGAAGATATTTCCACAGAGAGAGGCAATCGCAGATTCATTTAAAAACTTATGGTTCACCAAATAGAAAGGGATGAGGATTGGATACATTACCATATTGAGGTTAACAGAGATATACAAACCATGTGAAATATATAACCACCAAAGACGTACGGAAGACCAGGAGAAGACTACTCAACATTGTGCCATAACCTACATGGGAAAAGGATGCGAGGAAAAATAGATACCTGTATATGTGTGAAAGAACCACATCTTGCACACCTAGAGCAAACAAACCATTGTAATCAAATTTGCTGGGATAAAAAATAAAAAGTAAATTACAAATATGAACAAGAAGTAATGAGACATAAACTTAAAGGGCTTTTTCCTGGCATATTCCATTCTAATATACAACCTAGAACACCACTTCCATTAAGGCTCTGTTTCCCTAGTAACCAAATTTGGTAAAGGAGAAATGCTGCCACCTTGTGGCCGTTTCCTGCAAGAGCAGCTTTAAACTCACAGCTAATGGTCACTTAACATTCACAAGGACTCAGGGCTGTAAGGCCACCTGCCCTAAAAAATTGTGCTGAAGTAGGGAATGGACAAAAAATTTCAAAACAGGCAAATGTTTCAAGAAGAGAATATGAAGAGTTACGTTTTACTGACGCTCTTTTTAAAAAAAAGGAAAATGGATAAAAGCTCAACCTCAGGGAGTGTTAGACCGATGTAATCTAATCTACAAAAAGTTTTCAACTTACACCAATCGACTGACCATCAGCAAAAAGTCTACGAACAATAAATGCTGAAGGGGTTTTAGAGAACTGTGTACCCTCTACCTGCTGTTGAGACGTAAAAGGGTAACAGCCAATAATGAGAATAGAAAGGAGCTGTGTTTAAAAGTAAAAATGGAGGTACCATTCAATCCAGCAGGCACGCCATTGGACCTCTCACCTGAGAAGACAAGAATGGAGAAGACACAGGCCGCAAAAGCTGCAGTGCAGCCTTATTCACAATAGCCAAGACCATGAAGCAATCAAAACATCCAACAAGAGGTGAATGGATAAAGAAGAAGGGGTCCATGTACACAATGGAATATTAGCCATGGAAAACAATGAACCATTGCTCTCTGAGGCACCACAAATGAGTCTGGAGATAATCACGAAACATGAGGTAAGTCCAAAAGCAAAAGACCTATATTCTATGATATCACTTATAGGCGTTATCTAATAACTGACACAAATGAACATATTTCCACAGAGAAAGACACTCACAGACTTAGAAAACAAACTATGCTCATCTAAAAGGAAAGGTGGAGTGAATGGATAAATTAAGATTAGTGTTACTATATGTATACAAACACATATTATATACATATCTCAAAAAGACCGACCATATAGCAAGGGAGGTCTGCGGAACATTCTGTAACATTTTACATGGGAAGAGGATCTGTACTTGAATAGACATATATAATCTAAAAATGAACCAGATTGTGTACACCTAGGACAAACAATATTCTAAGCTTTACCACAATTAAAAAAATTTTTAAAACCAAGAAGAAATAATGAGACATAAACTTATGGGGGTTTCTCCATGCACATTCCAATGTAATTTACAACCTAGGAACACGACTTCCAGAAAGGCTCTGCTGCCCTAGAAACCAGATTTGGGAATGGAGAAATGCTGCCTGCTTGAGGCCACTTTCCACAACAGCAGCTTTAAACCCATTTCTAAAGGTCAATAAATATTCACCAAACTTGCAGTTCGGGAAATGACACCTGCTCTCTAAAAAAACTCTGGGGTGGAAAATCGACCAAAAAATTCAAAAGAGGGCAACCTTCTAAGAAGACAATTTCAAGAGTTATAATGTACTCCCATTTGTTTCCTTTTTGTAACAGAAAAGAAAACGGCGGAGAAAAATAATGAGTTTTACGAATTTTCAAATACATGCAAACCCAAATTACAAAAATCTATCAGCTCACAGCAGCCAGTAGGGCCATTAGCATAAATTCTGCAAACAATAAATGCTGAAGCGATTGTGGAGAAATGCGTACCCTCGATTCTAAGGGGGACGTGGTAAGAGCCACTAATGAAAACACAAAGGAGGTGCTTTGAAAAGGGAAACAAGGTGCTACCAGTCAATGAATCACACACACTGCTGGGCCTATCACCTGAGAAAATGAGAATCAAAAAGTCACAGGCTGGCAATTCTGCACTCCAACAATATTTACCATAGCCAACACTTGGAAGAAATGAAAATGTCCATCAACCGAGGAATGCACAAAGTAGAAGTGGTCCACGTACACAGTGGAAAATTACTCCAATAAAAAATAAAAATTACATTTAAAAATCCAACAAAAGTAAGGAGACATCAGCTTGTGTGGGTTTCTCCAGGCACACTCCACTCTAATTTTTAACCGAGAAACACCACAGGCCGCAAGGGCTTTTCCCTAGTTACCAGGGTGGGGAACATAGAAAGGCTGCTGCCCTCTGGCAGTTACCTGCAAAAGCAGCTTTAAAGCCCGTGCTAATGGTCATTTCATAGGAACAAGTACTGCAGAACTGTAAATGAAACTTGCCCTCAAAATGTCTTGAGGGAGGTAATGGCCAAAATATTTCAAATGGTGACACATACTTTAAGAAAACACTATGAAGAAATAAGATCTAATCATAGCTGGAAAAATAAAAAGGACATGTCTAAAAGCTCAATTTCAACGCATTATGAGACACATGCAAATTCAACCACAAAGAGGTATCAGCTCACACCACTCAGAAGAACCATCAGCAAAAACTACAAAGAATAAATGCTGAAGGTGCTGGGAAGAAATGCATACCCTCAACTTTATGTGGGACGTAACCTGGAAAGAGCCACTAAAGAGAACAGAATAGAGGTGCCTTTAAAAGGTAAACATTGAGCTACCATAGGATCCAGCAGACCTATTCCTGGACCTATAAACTAAGAAGACAGAATTGGAAGGACACAGGTATGCAAATCTGCATTGCATAGTATTACAATAGCCAAGATACGGAAGTAACCAAAAAGTCCACCGACAGATGGGCGGACAAAGAAGAACTGCTACCTGTACAGATGGAATATGAGCTAGTGAAAAAATGAAACAATGCCATTTGCAGCACCATAGATGAGTCTAGACGTAATCACGCCACCTGTAGTAAGTGAGAAAGCAAAAGACACATATCCTATCATATCACTTTTAGGAGTTACTTAAAAATTGATACCAATGAAGATATTTCCACAGAGAGAGGCAATCGCAGATTCATTTAAAAACTTATGGTTCACCAAATAGAAAGGGATGAGGATTGGATACATTACCATATTGGGGTTAACAGAGATATACAAACCATGTGAAATATATAACCACCAAAGACGTACGGAAGACCAGGAGAAGACTACTCAACATTGTGCCATAACCTACATGGGAAAAGGATGCGAGGAAAAATAGATACCTGTATATGTGTGAAAGAACCACATCTTGCACACCTAGAGCAAACAAACCATTGTAATCAAATTTGCTGGGATAAAAAATAAAAAGTAAATTACAAATATGAACAAGAAGTAATGAGACATAAACTTAAAGGGCTTTTTCCTGGCATATTCCATTCTAATATACAACCTAGAACACCACTTCCATTAAGGCTCTGTTTCCCTAGTAACCAAATTTGGTAAAGGAGAAATGCTGCCACCTTGTGGCCGTTTCCTGCAAGAGCAGCTTTAAACTCACAGCTAATGGTCACTTAACATTCACAAGGACTCAGGGCTGTAAAGGACACCTGCCCTAAAAAATTGTGCTGAAGTAGGGAATGGACAAAAAAATTCAAAACAGGCAAATGTTTCAAGAAGAGATTATGAAGACTTAAGTTTTACTCACACACTTTTTAAAAAAAAAGGAAAATGGATAAAAGCTCAACCTCAGGGAGTGTTAGACGCATGCAATCTAATCTACAAAAAGTTTCAACTTACATCATTCGAATGACCATCAGCACAAAGTCTATAAACAATAAATGCTGAAGGGGTTTTAGAGAACTGTGTACCCTCTACCTGCTGGTGAGACGTAAAACGGTAACAGCCAATAATGAGAACCGAAAGGAGCTGTGTTTAAATGTAAAAATGGAGGTATCATTCAATCCAGCAGGCGCACCATTGGACCTCTCACCTGAGAAGACAAGAATGGAGAAGACACAGGCCGCAAAAGCTGCAGTGCAGCCTTATTCACAATAGCCAAGACAGTGAAGCAACCAAAATGTCCACCAACAGGTGAATGGATAAAGAAGAAGTGGTCCATGTACACAATGGAATATTAGCCATGGAAGACAATGAACCATTGCTCTTTGACGCACCACAAATGAGTCTGGAGATAATCACGAAACATGAGGTAACTCGGAAAGCAAAAGACCTGTATTCTATGATATCACCTATAGGCGTTATCTAATAACTGACACAAATGAACATATTTCCACAGAGAAAGACACTCACAGATTTAGAAAACTATGCTCATCTAAAAGGAAAGGTGGAGTGAATGGATAAATTAAGATTAGTGTTACTATATGTACACAAACACATATTATATACATATCTCAAAAATACTGACCATACAGCAAGGAAGTCTGCGGAACCCTCTGTAATATTTTACATGGGAAGAGGATCTGTACTTGAATAGACATATATAATGTACAGATGAACCAGATTGTTTACACCTAGGAGAAACAATATTCTAAGCTTTACCCCAATTAAAAAAAATTTTAAAACCAAGAAGAAATAATGAGACATAAACTTATGGGGGTTTCTCCATGCACATTCCAATGTAATTTACAACCTAGGAACACGACTTCCAGAAAGGCTCTGCTGCCCTAGTAACCAGATTTGGGAATGGAGAAATGCTGCCTCCTTTAGGCCACTTCCCACAACAGCAGCTTTAAACACATTGCTAAAGGTCACTAAATATTCACCAAACTTGCAGTTCGGGAAATGACACCTGCTCTCTAAAAAAAGTCTGAGGTGGAAAATCGACCAAAAAATTCAAAAGAGGGCAACCTTCCAAGAAGACAATATCAAGAGTTATAATGTACTCCCATTTGTTTCCTTTTTTTAACAGAAAAGAAAACGGCGGAGAAAAATGATGAGTTTTACGAATTTTCAAAGACATGCAAACCCAAATTACAAAACCCTATCAGCTCACAGCAGCCAGTAGGGGCATTGGCATAAATTCTGCAAACAATAAATGCTGAAGCGATTGTGGAGAAATGTGTACCCTCGATTCTAAAGGGGACGTAATAAGTGCCACTAATGAAAACACAAAGAAGGTGCTTTGAAAAGGGAAAAACGGTGCTACCAGTCAGTCAATCACACCCACTGCTGGGCCTATCACCTGAGAAAATGAGAATCAAAAAGTCACAGGCTGGCAATCCTGCACTCCAACAATATTTACCATAGCCAACACTTGGAAGCAATGAAAATGTCCATCAACCGAGGAATGCACAATGCAGAAGTGGTCCATGTACACAGTGGAAAATTACTCCAATAAGAAATAAAAATTACATGTAAAAATCCAACAAAATAAGGAGACATCAGCTTGTGTGGGTTTCTCCAGGCACACTCCACTCTAATTTTTAACCGAGAAACACCACAGGCTGCAAGGGCTTTTCCCCAGTTACCAGGGTGGGGAAAATAGAAAGGCTGCTGCCCTCTGGCAGTTACCTGCAAAAGCAGCTTTAAAGCCTGTGCTAATGGTCATTTCATAGGAACAAGTACTGCAGAACTGTAAATGAAACCTGCCCTCAAAATGTCTTGAGGGAGGTAATGGCCAAAACATTTCAAAATGTGACACATACTTTAAGAGAACACTTTGAAGAACTAAGGGGTAATCACAGCTTGAAAAATAAAAAGGACATGCCTTAAAGCTCAATTTCAACGGATTTTGAGGCACATGCGAATTCAACCACAAAGAGGTATCAGCTCACAATTGCCAGAGTAACCATCAGCAAGAAAACTACAAACAATAAATGCTGAAGGTGTTGTGGAGAAATGTATACCCTCAACTTCAAGTGGGACGTAAGTTGGAAAGGGCCACAGATGAGAACAGAAAGGAGGTGCCTTAAAAAGGTAAACATTGAGCTACCATATGACCTAGCAGGCCCACTCCTCGACCTATAATCTAAGAAGACAGAATTGGAAAGACACAGGCAGGCAAATCTGCATTGCACAGTATCACAATAGCCAAGATATGGAAGTAACCAAAAAGTCCACCAACAGATGGGTGGACACAGAAGAACTCCTCCATGTACGGATGGAATATTCGCTACTGAAAAAAATGAAACAATGCCATTTGCAGCACCATAGATGAGTCTAGACGTAATCACGCCCCCTGTAGTAAGTGAGAAAGCAAAAGACACATATCCTATCATATCAATTTTAGGAGTTACTTAAAAATTGATACCAATGAAGATATTTCCACAGAGAGAGGCAATCGCAGATTCATTTAAATCTTATGGTTCACCAAATAGAAAGGGATGAGGATTGGATACATTACCATATTGAGGTTAACAGAGATATACAAACCATGTGAAATATATAACCACCAAAGACGTACGGAAGACCAGGAGAAGACTACACAACATTGTGCCATAACCTACATGGGAAAAGGATGCGAGGAAAAATAGATACCTGTATATGTGTGAAAGAACCACATCTTGCACACCTAGAGCAAACAAACCATTGTAATCAAATTTGCTGGGATAAAAAATAAAAAGTAAATTACAAATATGAACAAGAAGTAATGAGACATAAACTTAAAGGGCTTTTTCCTGGCATATTCCATTCTAATATACAACCTAGAACACCACTTCCATTAAGGCTCTGTTTCCCTAGTAACCAAATTTGGTAAAGGAGAAATGCTGCCACCTTGTGGCCGTTTCCTGCAAGAGCAGCTTTAAAGTCACAGCTAATGGTCACTTAACATTCACAAGGACTCAGGGCTGTAAGGCCACCTGCACTAAAAAATTGTGCTGAAGTAGGGAATGGACAAAAAATTTCAAAACAGGCAAATGTTTCAAGAAGAGAATATGAAGAGTTACGTTTTACTGACGCTCTTTTTAAAAAAAAGGAAAATGGATAAAAGCTCAACCTCAGGGAGTGTTAGACCCATGCAATCTAATCTACAAAAAGTTTTCAACTTACACCAATCGACTGACCATCAGCAAAAAGTCTACGAACAATAAATGCTGAAGGGGTTTTAGAGAACTGTGTACCCTCTACCTGCTGGTGAGACGTAAAAGGGTAACAGCCAATAATGAGAATAGAAAGGAGCTGTGTTTAAAAGTAAAAATGGAGGTACCATTCAATCCAGCAGGCACGCCATTGGACCTCTCACCTGAGAAGACAAGAATGGAGAAGACACAGGCCGCAAAAGCTGCAGTGCAGCCTTATTCACAATAGCCAAGACCATGAAGCAATCAAAACATCCAACAAGAGGTGAATGGATAAAGAAGAAGGGGTCCATGTACACAATGGAATATTAGCCATGGAAAACAATGAACCATTGCTCTCTGAGGCACCACAAATGAGTCTGGAGATAATCACGAAACATGAGGTAAGTCCAAAAGCAAAAGACCTATATTCTATGATATCACTTATAGGCGTTATCTAATAACTGACACAAATGAACATATTTCCACAGAGAAAGACACTCACAGACTTAGAAAACAAACTATGCTCATCTAAAAGGAAAGGTGGAGTGAATGGATAAATTAAGATTAGTGTTACTATATGTATACAAACACATATTATATACATATCTCAAAAAGACCGACCATATAGCAAGGGAGGTCTGCGGAACATTCTGTAACATTTTACATGGGAAGAGGATCTGTACTTGAATAGACATATATAATCTACAAATGAACCAGATTGTGTACACCTAGGACAAACAATATTCTAAGCTTTACCACAATTAAAAAAATTTTTAAAACCAAGAAGAAATAATGAGACATAAACTTATGGGGGTTTCTCCATGCACATTCCAATGTAATTTACAACCTAGGAACACGACTTCCAGAAAGGCTCTGCTGCCCTAGAAACCAGATTTGGGAATGGAGAAATGCTGCCTGCTTGAGGCCACTTCCCACAACAGCAGCTTTAAACCCATTTCTAAAGGTCAATAAATATTCACCAAACTTGCAGTTCGGGAAATGACACCTGCTCTCTAAAAAAACTCTGGGGTGGAAAATCGACCAAAAAATTCAAAAGAGGGCAACCTTCTAAGAAGACAATTTCAAGAGTTATAATGTACTCCCATTTGTTTCCTTTTTGTAACAGAAAAGAAAACGGCGGAGAAAAATAATGAGTTTTACGAATTTTCAAATACATGCAAACCCAAATTACAAAAATCTATCAGCTCACAGCAGCCAGTAGGGCCATTAGCATAAATTCTGCAAACAATAAATGCTGAAGCGATTGTGGAGAAATGCGTACCCTCGATTCTAAGGGGGACGTGGTAAGAGCCACTAATGAAAACACAAAGGAGGTGCTTTGAAAAGGGAAACAAGGTGCTACCAGTCAATGAATCACACCCACTGCTGGGCCTATCACCTGAGAAAATGAGAATCAAAAAGTCACAGGCTGGCAATTCTGCACTCCAACAATATTTACCATAGCCAACACTTGGAAGAAATGAAAATGTCCATCAACCGAGGAATGCACAAAGTAGAAGTGGTCCACGTACACAGTGGAAAATTACTCCAATAAAAAATAAAAATTACATTTAAAAATCCAACAAAAGTAAGGAGACATCAGCTTGTGTGGGTTTCTCCAGGCACACTCCACTCTAATTTTTAACCGAGAAACACCACAGGCCGCAAGGGCTTTTCCCTAGTTACCAGGGTGGGGAACATAGAAAGGCTGCTGCCCTCTGGCAGTTACCTGCAAAAGCAGCTTTAAAGCCCGTGCTAATGGTCATTTCATAGGAACAAGTACTGCAGAACTGTAAATGAAACTTGCCCTCAAAATGTCTTGAGGGAGGTAATGGCCAAAATATTTCAAATGGTGACACATACTTTAAGAAAACACTATGAAGAAATAAGATCTAATCATAGCTGGAAAAATAAAAAGGACATGTCTAAAAGCTCAATTTCAACGCATTATGAGACACATGCAAATTCAACCACAAAGAGGTATCAGCTCACACCACTCAGAAGAACCATCAGCAAAAACTACAAAGAATAAATGCTGAAGGTGCTGGGAAGAAATGTATACCCTCAACTTTATGTGGGACGTAACCTGGAAAGAGCCACTAAAGAGAACAGAATAGAGGTGCCTTTAAAAGGTAAACATTGAGCTACCATAGGATCCAGCAGACCTATTCCTGGACCTATAAACTAAGAAGACAGAATTGGAAGGACACAGGTATGCAAATCTGCATTGCATAGTATTACAATAGCCAAGATACGGAAGTAACCAAAAAGTCCACCGACAGATGGGCGGACAAAGAAGAACTGCTACCTGTACAGATGGAATATGAGCTAGTGAAAAAATGAAACAATGCCATTTGCAGCACCATAGATGAGTCTAGACGTAATCACGCCACCTGTAGTAAGTGAGAAAGCAAAAGACACATATCCTATCATATCACTTTTAGGAGTTACTTAAAAATTGATACCAATGAAGATATTTCCACAGAGAGAGGCAATCGCAGATTCATTTAAAAACTTATGGTTCACCAAATAGAAAGGGATGAGGATTGGATACATTACCATATTGGGGTTAACAGAGATATACAAACCATGTGAAATATATAACCACCAAAGACGTACGGAAGACCAGGAGAAGACTACTCAACATTGTGCCATAACCTACATGGGAAAAGGATGCGAGGAAAAATAGATACCTGTATATGTGTGAAAGAACCACATCTTGCACACCTAGAGCAAACAAACCATTGTAATCAAATTTGCTGGGATAAAAAATAAAAAGTAAATTACAAATATGAACAAGAAGTAATGAGACATAAACTTAAAGGGCTTTTTCCTGGCATATTCCATTCTAATATACAACCTAGAACACCACTTCCATTAAGGCTCTGTTTCCCTAGTAACCAAATTTGGTAAAGGAGAAATGCTGCCACCTTGTGGCCGTTTCCTGCAAGAGCAGCTTTAAACTCACAGCTAATGGTCACTTAACATTCACAAGGACTCAGGGCTGTAAAGGACACCTGCCCTAAAAAATTGTGCTGAAGTAGGGAATGGACAAAAAAATTCAAAACAGGCAAATGTTTCAAGAAGAGATTATGAAGACTTAAGTTTTACTCACACACTTTTTAAAAAAAAAGGAAAATGGATAATAGCTCAACCTCAGGGAGTGTTAGACGCATGCAATCTAATCTACAAAAAGTTTCAACTTACATCAGTCGAATGACCATCAGCACAAAGTCTATAAACAATAAATGCTGAAGGGGTTTTAGAGAACTGTGTACCCTCTACCTGCTGGTGAGACGTAAAACGGTAACAGCCAATAATGAGAACCGAAAGGAGCTGTGTTTAAATGTAAAAATGGAGGTATCATTCAATCCAGCAGGCGCACCATTGGACCTCTCACCTGAGAAGACAAGAATGGAGAAGACACAGGCCGCAAAAGCTGCAGTGCAGCCTTATTCACAATAGCCAAGACAGTGAAGCAACCAAAATGTCCACCAACAGGTGAATGGATAAAGAAGAAGTGGTCCATGTACACAATGGAATATTAGCCATGGAAGACAATGAACCATTGCTCTTTGACGCACCACAAATGAGTCTGGAGATAATCACGAAACATGAGGTAACTCGGAAAGCAAAAGACCTGTATTCTATGATATCACCTATAGGCGTTATCTAATAACTGACACAAATGAACATATTTCCACAGAGAAAGACACTCACAGATTTAGAAAACTATGCTCATCTAAAAGGAAAGGTGGAGTGAATGGATAAATTAAGATTAGTGTTACTATATGTATACAAACACATATTATATACATATCTCAAAAATACCGACCATACAGCAAGGAAGTCTGCGGAACCCTCTGTAATATTTTACATGGGAAGAGGATCTGTACTTGAATAGACATATATAATGTACAGATGAACCAGATTGTTTACACCTAGGAGAAACAATATTCTAAGCTTTACCCCAATTAAAAAAAATTTTAAAACCAAGAAGAAATAATGAGACATAAACTTATGGGGGTTTCTCCATGCACATTCCAATGTAATTTACAACCTAGGAACACGACTTCCAGAAAGGCTCTGCTGCCCTAGTAACCAGATTTGGGAATGGAGAAATGCTGCCTCCTTTAGGCCACTTCCCACAACAGCAGCTTTAAACACATTGCTAAAGGTCACTAAATATTCACCAAACTTGCAGTTCGGGAAATGACACCTGCTCTCTAAAAAAAGTCTGAGGTGGAAAATCGACCAAAAAATTCAAAAGAGGGCAACCTTCCAAGAAGACAATATCAAGAGTTATAATGTACTCCCATTTGTTTCCTTTTTTTAACAGAAAAGAAAACGGCGGAGAAAAATGATGAGTTTTACGAATTTTCAAAGACATGCAAACCCAAATTACAAAACCCTATCAGCTCACAGCAGCCAGTAGGGGCATTGGCATAAATTCTGCAAAGAATAAATGCTGAAGCGATTGTGGAGAAATGTGTACCCTCGATTCTAAAGGGGACGTAATAAGTGCCACTAATGAAAACACAAAGAAGGTGCTTTGAAAAGGGAAAAACGGTGCTACCAGTCAGTCAATCACACCCACTGCTGGGCCTATCACCTGAGAAAATGAGAATCAAAAAGTCACAGGCTGGCAATCCTGCACTCCAACAATATTTACCATAGCCAACACTTGGAAGCAATGAAAATGTCCATCAACCGAGGAATGCACAATGCAGAAGTGGTCCATGTACACAGTGGAAAATTACTCCAATAAAAAATAAAAATTACATGTAAAAATCCAACAAAAATAAGGAGACATCAGCTTGTGTGGGTTTCTCCAGGCACACTCCACTCTAATTTTTAACCGAGAAACACCACAGGCTGCAAGGGCTTTTCCCCAGTTACCAGGGTGGGGAAAATAGAAAGGCTGCTGCCCTCTGGCAGTTACCTGCAAAAGCAGCTTTAAAGCCTGTGCTAATGGTCATTTCATAGGAACAAGTACTGCAGAACTGTAAATGAAACCTGCCCTCAAAATGTCTTGAGGGAGGTAATGGCCAAAACATTTCAAAATGTGACACATACTTTAAGAGAACACTTTGAAGAACTAAGGGGTAATCACAGCTTGAAAAATAAAAAGGACATGCCTTAAAGCTCAATTTCAACGGATTTTGAGGCACATGCGAATTCAACCACAAAGAGGTATCAGCTCACAATTGCCAGAGTAACCATCAGCAAGAAAACTACAAACAATAAATGCTGAAGGTGTTGTGGAGAAATGTATACCCTCAACTTCAAGTGGGACGTAAGTTGGAAAGGGCCACAGATGAGAACAGAAAGGAGGTGCCTTAAAAAGGTAAACATTGAGCTACCATATGACCTAGCAGGCCCACTCCTCGACCTATAATCTAAGAAGACAGAATTGGAAAGACACAGGCAGGCAAATCTGCATTGCACAGTATCACAATAGCCAAGATATGGAAGTAACCAAAAAGTCCACCAACAGATGGGTGGACACAGAAGAACTCCTCCATGTACAGATGGAATATTCGCTACTGAAAAAAATGAAACAATGCCATTTGCAGCACCATAGATGAGTCTAGACGTAATCACGCCACCTGTAGTAAGTGAGAAAGCAAAAGACACATATCCTATCATATCACTTTTAGGAGTTACTTAAAAATTGATACCAATGAAGATATTTCCACAGAGAGAGGCAATCGCAGATTCATTTAAAAACTTATGGTTCACCAAATAGAAAGGGATGAGGATTGGATACATTACCATATTGAGGTTAACAGAGATATACAAACCATGTGAAATATATAACCACCAAAGACGTACGGAAGACCAGGAGAAGACTACTCAACATTGTGCCATAACCTACATGGGAAAAGGATGCGAGGAAAAATAGATACCTGTATATGTGTGAAAGAACCACATCTTGCACACCTAGAGCAAACAAACCATTGTAATCAAATTTGCTGGGATAAAAAATAAAAAGTAAATTACAAATATGAACAAGAAGTAATGAGACATAAACTTAAAGGGCTTTTTCCTGGCATATTCCATTCTAATATACAACCTAGAACACCACTTCCATTAAGGCTCTGTTTCCCTAGTAACCAAATTTGGTAAAGGAGAAATGCTGCCACCTTGTGGCCGTTTCCTGCAAGAGCAGCTTTAAACTCACAGCTAATGGTCACTTAACATTCACAAGGACTCAGGGCTGTAAGGCCACCTGCCTTAAAAAATTGTGCTGAAGTAGGGAATGGACAAAAAATTTCAAAACAGGCAAATGTTTCAAGAAGAGAATATGAAGAGTTACGTTTTACTGACGCTCTTTTTAAAAAAAAGGAAAATGGATAAAAGCTCAACCTCAGGGAGTGTTAGACCGATGTAATCTAATCTACAAAAAGTTTTCAACTTACACCAATCGACTGACCATCAGCAAAAAGTCTACGAACAATAAATGCTGAAGGGGTTTTAGAGAACTGTGTACCCTCTACCTGCTGTTGAGACGTAAAAGGGTAACAGCCAATAATGAGAATAGAAAGGAGCTGTGTTTAAAAGTAAAAATGGAGGTACCATTCAATCCAGCAGGCACGCCATTGGACCTCTCACCTGAGAAGACAAGAATCGAGAAGACACAGGCCGCAAAAGCTGCAGTGCAGCCTTATTCACAATAGCCAAGACCATGAAGCAATCAAAACATCCAACAAGAGGTGAATGGATAAAGAAGAAGGGGTCCATGTACACAATGGAATATTAGCCATGGAAAACAATGAACCATTGCTCTCTGAGGCACCACAAATGAGTCTGGAGATAATCACGAAACATGAGGTAAGTCCAAAAGCAAAAGACCTATATTCTATGATATCACTTATAGGCGTTATCTAATAACTGACACAAATGAACATATTTCCACAGAGAAAGACACTCACAGACTTAGAAAACAAACTATGCTCATCTAAAAGGAAAGGTGGAGTGAATGGATAAATTAAGATTAGTGTTACTATATGTATACAAACACATATTATATACATATCTCAAAAAGACCGACCATATAGCAAGGGAGGTCTGCGGAACATTCTGTAACATTTTACATGGGAAGAGGATCTGTACTTGAATAGACATATATAATCTAAAAATGAACCAGATTGTGTACACCTAGGACAAACAATATTCTAAGCTTTACCACAATTAAAAAAATTTTTAAAACCAAGAAGAAATAATGAGACATAAACTTATGGGGGTTTCTCCATGCACATTCCAATGTAATTTACAACCTAGGAACACGACTTCCAGAAAGGCTCTGCTGCCCTAGAAACCAGATTTGGGAATGGAGAAATGCTGCCTGCTTGAGGCCACTTCCCACAACAGCAGCTTTAAACCCATTTCTAAAGGTCAATAAATATTCACCAAACTTGCAGTTCGGGAAATGACACCTGCTCTCTAAAAAAACTCTGGGGTGGAAAATCGACCAAAAAATTCAAAAGAGGGCAACCTTCTAAGAAGACAATTTCAAGAGTTATAATGTACTCCCATTTGTTTCCTTTTTGTAACAGAAAAGAAAACGGCGGAGAAAAATAATGAGTTTTACGAATTTTCAAATACATGCAAACCCAAATTACAAAAATCTATCAGCTCACAGCAGCCAGTAGGGCCATTAGCATAAATTCTGCAAACAATAAATGCTGAAGCGATTGTGGAGAAATGCGTACCCTCGATTCTAAGGGGGACGTGGTAAGAGCCACTAATGAAAACACAAAGGAGGTGCTTTGAAAAGGGAAACAAGGTGCTACCAGTCAATGAATCACACCCACTGCTGGGCCTATCACCTGAGAAAATGAGAATCAAAAAGTCACAGGCTGGCAATTCTGCACTCCAACAATATTTACCATAGCCAACACTTGGAAGAAATGAAAATGTCCATCAACCGAGGAATGCACAAAGTAGAAGTGGTCCACGTACACAGTGGAAAATTACTCCAATAAAAAATAAAAATTACATTTAAAAATCCAACAAAAGTAAGGAGACATCAGCTTGTGTGGGTTTCTCCAGGCACACTCCACTCTAATTTTTAACCGAGAAACACCACAGGCCGCAAGGGCTTTTCCCTAGTTACCAGGGTGGGGAACATAGAAAGGCTGCTGCCCTCTGGCAGTTACCTGCAAAAGCAGCTTTAAAGCCCGTGCTAATGGTCATTTCATAGGAACAAGTACTGCAGAACTGTAAATGAAACTTGCCCTCAAAATGTCTTGAGGGAGGTAATGGCCAAAATATTTCAAATGGTGACACATACTTTAAGAAAACACTATGAAGAAATAAGATCTAATCATAGCTGGAAAAATAAAAAGGACATGTCTAAAAGCTCAATTTCAACGCATTATGAGACACATGCAAATTCAACCACAAAGAGGTATCAGCTCACACCACTCAGAAGAACCATCAGCAAAAACTACAAAGAATAAATGCTGAAGGTGCTGGGAAGAAATGCATACCCTCAACTTTATGTGGGACGTAACCTGGAAAGAGCCACTAAAGAGAACAGAATAGAGGTGCCTTTAAAAGGTAAACATTGAGCTACCATAGGATCCAGCAGACCTATTCCTGGACCTATAAACTAAGAAGACAGAATTGGAAGGACACAGGTATGCAAATCTGCATTGCATAGTATTACAATAGCCAAGATACGGAAGTAACCAAAAAGTCCACCGACAGATGGGCGGACAAAGAAGAACTGCTACCTGTACAGATGGAATATGAGCTAGTGAAAAAATGAAACAATGCCATTTGCAGCACCATAGATGAGTCTAGACGTAATCACGCCACC
Source organism: Eschrichtius robustus (assembly GCF_028021215.1). Classification (NCBI taxonomy): domain Eukaryota; kingdom Metazoa; phylum Chordata; class Mammalia; order Artiodactyla; family Eschrichtiidae; genus Eschrichtius; species Eschrichtius robustus. Next base: position 55,927,023 of record NC_090830.1, on the reverse strand, counting down.
TGTAGTAAGTGAGAAAGCAAAAGACACATATCCTATCATATCACTTTTAGGAGTTACTTAAAAATTGATACCAATGAAGATATTTCCACAGAGAGAGGCAATCGCAGATTCATTTAAAAACTTATGGTTCACCAAATAGAAAGGGATGAGGATTGGATACATTACCATATTGGGGTTAACAGAGATATACAAACCATGTGAAATATATAACCACCAAAGACGTACGGAAGACCAGGAGAAGACTACTCAACATTGTGCCATAACCTACATGGGAAAAGGATGCGAGGAAAAATAGATACCTGTATATGTGTGAAAGAACCACATCTTGCACACCTAGAGCAAACAAACCATTGTAATCAAATTTGCTGGGATAAAAAATAAAAAGTAAATTACAAATATGAACAAGAAGTAATGAGACATAAACTTAAAGGGCTTTTTCCTGGCATATTCCATTCTAATATACAACCTAGAACACCACTTCCATTAAGGCTCTGTTTCCCTAGTAACCAAATTTGGTAAAGGAGAAATGCTGCCACCTTGTGGCCGTTTCCTGCAAGAGCAGCTTTAAACTCACAGCTAATGGTCACTTAACATTCACAAGGACTCAGGGCTGTAAGGCCACCTGCCCTAAAAAATTGTGCTGAAGTAGGGAATGGACAAAAAATTTCAAAACAGGCAAATGTTTCAAGAAGAGAATATGAAGAGTTACGTTTTACTGACGCTCTTTTTAAAAAAAAGGAAAATGGATAAAAGCTCAACCTCAGGGAGTGTTAGACCGATGTAATCTAATCTACAAAAAGTTTTCAACTTACACCAATCGACTGACCATCAGCAAAAAGTCTATAAACAATAAATGCTGAAGGGGTTTTAGAGAACTGTGTACCCTCTACCTGCTGTTGAGACGTAAAAGGGTAACAGCCAATAATGAGAATAGAAAGGAGCTGTGTTTAAAAGTAAAAATGGAGGTACCATTCAATCCAGCAGGCACGCCATTGGACCTCTCACCTGAGAAGACAAGAATGGAGAAGACACAGGCCGCAAAAGCTGCAGTGCAGCCTTATTCACAATAGCCAAGACCATGAAGCAATCAAAACATCCAACAAGAGGTGAATGGATAAAGAAGAAGGGGTCCATGTACACAATGGAATATTAGCCATGGAAAACAATGAACCATTGCTCTCTGAGGCACCACAAATGAGTCTGGAGATAATCACGAAACATGAGGTAAGTCCAAAAGCAAAAGACCTATATTCTATGATATCACTTATAGGCGTTATCTAATAACTGACACAAATGAACATATTTCCACAGAGAAAGACACTCACAGACTTAGAAAACAAACTATGCTCATCTAAAAGGAAAGGTGGAGTGAATGGATAAATTAAGATTAGTGTTACTATATGTATACAAACACATATTATATACATATCTCAAAAAGACCGACCATATAGCAAGGGAGGTCTGCGGAACATTCTGTAACATTTTACATGGGAAGAGGATCTGTACTTGAATAGACATATATAATCTACAAATGAACCAGATTGTGTACACCTAGGACAAACAATATTCTAAGCTTTACCACAATTAAAAAAATTTTTAAAACCAAGAAGAAATAATGAGACATAAACTTATGGGGGTTTCTCCATGCACATTCCAATGTAATTTACAACCTAGGAACACGACTTCCAGAAAGGCTCTGCTGCCCTAGAAACCAGATTTGGGAATGGAGAAATGCTGCCTGCTTGAGGCCACTTCCCACAACAGCAGCTTTAAACCCATTTCTAAAGGTCAATAAATATTCACCAAACTTGCAGTTCGGGAAATGACACCTGCTCTCTAAAAAAACTCTGGGGTGGAAAATCGACCAAAAAATTCAAAAGAGGGCAACCTTCTAAGAAGACAATTTCAAGAGTTATAATGTACTCCCATTTGTTTCCTTTTTGTAACAGAAAAGAAAACGGCGGAGAAAAATAATGAGTTTTACGAATTTTCAAATACATGCAAACCCAAATTACAAAAATCTATCAGCTCACAGCAGCCAGTAGGGCCATTAGCATAAATTCTGCAAACAATAAATGCTGAAGCGATTGTGGAGAAATGCGTACCCTCGATTCTAAGGGGGACGTGGTAAGAGCCACTAATGAAAACACAAAGGAGGTGCTTTGAAAAGGGAAACAAGGTGCTACCAGTCAATGAATCACACCCACTGCTGGGCCTATCACCTGAGAAAATGAGAATCAAAAAGTCACAGGCTGGCAATTCTGCACTCCAACAATATTTACCATAGCCAACACTTGGAAGAAATGAAAATGTCCATCAACCGAGGAATGCACAAAGTAGAAGTGGTCCACGTACACAGTGGAAAATTACTCCAATAAAAAATAAAAATTACATTTAAAAATCCAACAAAAGTAAGGAGACATCAGCTTGTGTGGGTTTCTCCAGGCACACTCCACTCTAATTTTTAACCGAGAAACACCACAGGCCGCAAGGGCTTTTCCCTAGTTACCAGGGTGGGGAACATAGAAAGGCTGCTGCCCTCTGGCAGTTACCTGCAAAAGCAGCTTTAAAGCCCGTGCTAATGGTCATTTCATAGGAACAAGTACTGCAGAACTGTAAATGAAACTTGCCCTCAAAATGTCTTGAGGGAGGTAATGGCCAAAATATTTCAAATGGTGACACATACTTTAAGAAAACACTATGAAGAAATAAGATCTAATCATAGCTGGAAAAATAAAAAGGACATGTCTAAAAGCTCAATTTCAACGCATTATGAGACACATGCAAATTCAACCACAAAGAGGTATCAGCTCACACCACTCAGAAGAACCATCAGCAAAAACTACAAAGAATAAATGCTGAAGGTGCTGGGAAGAAATGCATACCCTCAACTTTATGTGGGACGTAACCTGGAAAGAGCCACTAAAGAGAACAGAATAGAGGTGCCTTTAAAAGGTAAACATTGAGCTACCATAGGATCCAGCAGACCTATTCCTGGACCTATAAACTAAGAAGACAGAATTGGAAGGACACAGGTATGCAAATCTGCATTGCATAGTATTACAATAGCCAAGATACGGAAGTAACCAAAAAGTCCACCGACAGATGGGCGGACAAAGAAGAACTGCTACCTGTACAGATGGAATATGAGCTAGTGAAAAAATGAAACAATGCCATTTGCAGCACCATAGATGAGTCTAGACGTAATCACGCCACCTGTAGTAAGTGAGAAAGCAAAAGACACATATCCTATCATATCACTTTTAGGAGTTACTTAAAAATTGATACCAATGAAGATATTTCCACAGAGAGAGGCAAACGCAGATTCATTTAAAAACTTATGGTTCACCAAATAGAAAGGGATGAGGATTGGATACATTACCATATTGGGGTTAACAGAGATATACAAACCATGTGAAATATATAACCACCAAAGACGTACGGAAGACCAGGAGAAGACTACTCAACATTGTGCCATAACCTACATGGGAAAAGGATGCGAGGAAAAATAGATACCTGTATATGTGTGAAAGAACCACATCTTGCACACCTAGAGCAAACAAACCATTGTAATCAAATTTGCTGGGATAAAAAATAAAAAGTAAATTACAAATATGAACAAGAAGTAATGAGACATAAACTTAAAGGGCTTTTTCCTGGCATATTCCATTCTAATATACAACCTAGAACACCACTTCCATTAAGGCTCTGTTTCCCTAGTAACCAAATTTGGTAAAGGAGAAATGCTGCCACCTTGTGGCCGTTTCCTGCAAGAGCAGCTTTAAACTCACAGCTAATGGTCACTTAACATTCACAAGGACTCAGGGCTGTAAGGCCACCTGCCCTAAAAAATTGTGCTGAAGTAGGGAATGGACAAAAAATTTCAAAACAGGCAAATGTTTCAAGAAGAGAATATGAAGAGTTACGTTTTACTGACGCTCTTTTTAAAAAAAAGGAAAATGGATAAAAGCTCAACCTCAGGGAGTGTTAGACCGATGTAATCTAATCTACAAAAAGTTTTCAACTTACACCAATCGACTGACCATCAGCAAAAAGTCTACGAACAATAAATGCTGAAGGGGTTTTAGAGAACTGTGTACCCTCTACCTGCTGTTGAGACGTAAAAGGGTAACAGCCAATAATGAGAATAGAAAGGAGCTGTGTTTAAAAGTAAAAATGGAGGTACCATTCAATCCAGCAGGCACGCCATTGGACCTCTCACCTGAGAAGACAAGAATCGAGAAGACACAGGCCGCAAAAGCTGCAGTGCAGCCTTATTCACAATAGCCAAGACCATGAAGCAATCAAAACATCCAACAAGAGGTGAATGGATAAAGAAGAAGGGGTCCATGTACACAATGGAATATTAGCCATGGAAAACAATGAACCATTGCTCTCTGAGGCACCACAAATGAGTCTGGAGATAATCACGAAACATGAGGTAAGTCCAAAAGCAAAAGACCTATATTCTATGATATCACTTATAGGCGTTATCTAATAACTGACACAAATGAACATATTTCCACAGAGAAAGACACTCACAGACTTAGAAAACAAACTATGCTCATCTAAAAGGAAAGGTGGAGTGAATGGATAAATTAAGATTAGTGTTACTATATGTATACAAACACATATTATATACATATCTCAAAAAGACCGACCATATAGCAAGGGAGGTCTGCGGAACATTCTGTAACATTTTACATGGGAAGAGGATCTGTACTTGAATAGACATATATAATCTACAAATGAACCAGATTGTGTACACCTAGGACAAACAATATTCTAAGCTTTACCACAATTAAAAAAAATTTTAAAACCAAGAAGAAATAATGAGACATAAACTTATGGGGGTTTCTCCATGCACATTCCAATGTAATTTACAACCTAGGAACACGACTTCCAGAAAGGCTCTGCTGCCCTAGAAACCAGATTTGGGAATGGAGAAATGCTGCCTGCTTGAGGCCACTTCCCACAACAGCAGCTTTAAACCCATTTCTAAAGGTCAATAAATATTCACCAAACTTGCAGTTCGGGAAATGACACCTGCTCTCTAAAAAAACTCTGGGGTGGAAAATCGACCAAAAAATTCAAAAGAGGGCAACCTTCTAAGAAGACAATTTCAAGAGTTATAATGTACTCCCATTTGTTTCCTTTTTGTAACAGAAAAGAAAACGGCGGAGAAAAATAATGAGTTTTACGAATTTTCAAATACATGCAAACCCAAATTACAAAAATCTATCAGCTCACAGCAGCCAGTAGGGCCATTAGCATAAATTCTGCAAACAATAAATGCTGAAGCGATTGTGGAGAAATGCGTACCCTCGATTCTAAGGGGGACGTGGTAAGAGCCACTAATGAAAACACAAAGGAGGTGCTTTGAAAAGGGAAACAAGGTGCTACCAGTCAATGAATCACACCCACTGCTGGGCCTATCACCTGAGAAAATGAGAATCAAAAAGTCACAGGCTGGCAATTCTGCACTCCAACAATATTTACCATAGCCAACACTTGGAAGAAATGAAAATGTCCATCAACCGAGGAATGCACAAAGTAGAAGTGGTCCACGTACACAGTGGAAAATTACTCCAATAAAAAATAAAAATTACATTTAAAAATCCAACAAAAGTAAGGAGACATCAGCTTGTGTGGGTTTCTCCAGGCACACTCCACTCTAATTTTTAACCGAGAAACACCACAGGCCGCAAGGGCTTTTCCCTAGTTACCAGGGTGGGGAACATAGAAAGGCTGCTGCCCTCTGGCAGTTACCTGCAAAAGCAGCTTTAAAGCCCGTGCTAATGGTCATTTCATAGGAACAAGTACTGCAGAACTGTAAATGAAACTTGCCCTCAAAATGTCTTGAGGGAGGTAATGGCCAAAATATTTCAAATGGTGACACATACTTTAAGAAAACACTATGAAGAAATAAGATCTAATCATAGCTGGAAAAATAAAAAGGACATGTCTAAAAGCTCAATTTCAACGCATTATGAGACACATGCAAATTCAACCACAAAGAGGTATCAGCTCACACCACTCAGAAGAACCATCAGCAAAAACTACAAAGAATAAATGCTGAAGGTGCTGGGAAGAAATGCATACCCTCAACTTTATGTGGGACGTAACCTGGAAAGAGCCACTAAAGAGAACAGAATAGAGGTGCCTTTAAAAGGTAAACATTGAGCTACCATAGGATCCAGCAGACCTATTCCTGGACCTATAAACTAAGAAGACAGAATTGGAAGGACACAGGTATGCAAATCTGCATTGCATAGTATTACAATAGCCAAGATACGGAAGTAACCAAAAAGTCCACCGACAGATGGGCGGACAAAGAAGAACTGCTACCTGTACAGATGGAATATGAGCTAGTGAAAAAATGAAACAATGCCATTTGCAGCACCATAGATGAGTCTAGACGTAATCACGCCACCTGTAGTAAGTGAGAAAGCAAAAGACACATATCCTATCATATCACTTTTAGGAGTTACTTAAAAATTGATACCAATGAAGATATTTCCACAGAGAGAGGCAATCGCAGATTCATTTAAAAACTTATGGTTCACCAAATAGAAAGGGATGAGGATTGGATACATTACCATATTGGGGTTAACAGAGATATACAAACCATGTGAAATATATAACCACCAAAGACGTACGGAAGACCAGGAGAAGACTACTCAACATTGTGCCATAACCTACATGGGAAAAGGATGCGAGGAAAAATAGATACCTGTATATGTGTGAAAGAACCACATCTTGCACACCTAGAGCAAACAAACCATTGTAATCAAATTTGCTGGGATAAAAAATAAAAAGTAAATTACAAATATGAACAAGAAGTAATGAGACATAAACTTAAAGGGCTTTTTCCTGGCATATTCCATTCTAATATACAACCTAGAACACCACTTCCATTAAGGCTCTGTTTCCCTAGTAACCAAATTTGGTAAAGGAGAAATGCTGCCACCTTGTGGCCGTTTCCTGCAAGAGCAGCTTTAAACTCACAGCTAATGGTCACTTAACATTCACAAGGACTCAGGGCTGTAAAGGACACCTGCCCTAAAAAATTGTGCTGAAGTAGGGAATGGACAAAAAAATTCAAAACAGGCAAATGTTTCAAGAAGAGATTATGAAGACTTAAGTTTTACTCACACACTTTTTAAAAAAAAGGAAAATGGATAAAAGCTCAACCTCCGGGAGTGTTAGACGCATGCAATCTAATCTACAAAAAGTTTCAACTTACATCAGTCGAATGACCATCAGCAAAAAGTCTATAAACAATAAATGCTGAAGGGGTTTTAGAGAACTGTGTACCCTCTACCTGCTGGTGAGACGTAAAACGGTAACAGCCAATAATGAGAACCGAAAGGAGCTGTGTTTAAATGTAAAAATGGAGGTATCATTCAATCCAGCAGGCGCACCATTGGACCTCTCACCTGAGAAGACAAGAATGGAGAAGACACAGGCCGCAAAAGCTGCAGTGCAGCCTTATTCACAATAGCCAAGACAGTGAAGCAACCAAAATGTCCACCAACAGGTGAATGGATAAAGAAGAAGTGGTCCATGTACACAATGGAATATTAGCCATGGAAGACAATGAACCATTGCTCTTTGACGCACCACAAATGAGTCTGGAGATAATCACGAAACATGAGGTAACTCGGAAAGCAAAAGACCTGTATTCTATGATATCACCTATAGGCGTTATCTAATAACTGACACAAATGAACATATTTCCACAGAGAAAGACACTCACAGATTTAGAAAACTATGCTCATCTAAAAGGAAAGGTGGAGTGAATGGATAAATTAAGATTAGTGTTACTATATGTATACAAACACATATTATATACATATCTCAAAAATACCGACCATACAGCAAGGAAGTCTGCGGAACCCTCTGTAATATTTTACATGGGAAGAGGATCTGTACTTGAATAGACATATATAATGTACAGATGAACCAGATTGTTTACACCTAGGAGAAACAATATTCTAAGCTTTACCCCAATTAAAAAAAAATTTAAAACCAAGAAGAAATAATGAGACATAAACTTATGGGGGTTTCTCCATGCACATTCCAATGTAATTTACAACCTAGGAACACGACTTCCAGAAAGGCTCTGCTGCCCTAGTAACCAGATTTGGGAATGGAGAAATGCTGCCTCCTTTAGGCCACTTCCCACAACAGCAGCTTTAAACACATTGCTAAAGGTCACTAAATATTCACCAAACTTGCAGTTCGGGAAATGACACCTGCTCTCTAAAAAAAGTCTGAGGTGGAAAATCGACCAAAAAATTCAAAAGAGGGCAACCTTCCAAGAAGACAATATCAAGAGTTATAATGTACTCCCATTTGTTTCCTTTTTTTAACAGAAAAGAAAACGGCGGAGAAAAATGATGAGTTTTACGAATTTTCAAAGACATGCAAACCCAAATTACAAAACCCTATCAGCTCACAGCAGCCAGTAGGGGCATTGGCATAAATTCTGCAAAGAATAAATGCTGAAGCGATTGTGGAGAAATGTGTACCCTCGATTCTAAAGGGGACGTAATAAGTGCCACTAATGAAAACACAAAGAAGGTGCTTTGAAAAGGGAAAAACGTTGCTACCAGTCAGTCAATCACACCCACTGCTGGGCCTATCACCTGAGAAAATGAGAATCAAAAAGTCACAGGCTGGCAATCCTGCACTCCAACAATATTTACCATAGCCAACACTTGGAAGCAATGAAAATGTCCATCAACCGAGGAATGCACAATGCAGAAGTGGTCCATGTACACAGTGGAAAATTACTCCAATAAAAAATAAAAATTACATGTAAAAATCCAACAAAAATAAGGAGACATCAGCTTGTGTGGGTTTCTCCAGGCACACTCCACTCTAATTTTTAACCGAGAAACACCACAGGCTGCAAGGGCTTTTCCCCAGTTACCAGGGTGGGGAAAATAGAAAGGCTGCTGCCCTCTGGCAGTTACCTGCAAAAGCAGCTTTAAAGCCTGTGCTAATGGTCATTTCATAGGAACAAGTACTGCAGAACTGTAAATGAAACCTGCCCTCAAAATGTCTTGAGGGAGGTAATGGCCAAAACATTTCAAAATGTGACACATACTTTAAGAGAACACTTTGAAGAACTAAGGGGTAATCACAGCTTGAAAAATAAAAAGGCATGCCTTAAAGCTCAATTTCAACGGATTTTGAGGCACATGCGAATTCAACCACAAAGAGGTATCAGCTCACAATTGCCAGAGTAACCATCAGCAAGAAAACTACAAACAATAAATGCTGAAGGTGTTGTGGAGAAATGTATACCCTCAACTTCAAATGGGACGTAAGTTGGAAAGGGCCACAGATGAGAACAGAAAGGAGGTGCCTTAAAAAGGTAAACATTGAGCTACCATATGACCTAGCAGGTCCACTCCTCGACCTATAATCTAAGAAGACAGAATTGGAAAGACACAGGCAGGCAAATCTGCATTGCACAGTATCACAATAGCCAAGATATGGAAGTAACCAAAAAGTCCACCAACAGATGGGTGGACACAGAAGAACTCCTCCATGTACGGATGGAATATTCGCTACTGAAAAAAATGAAACAATGCCATTTGCAGCACCATAGATGAGTCTAGACGTAATCACGCCACCTGTAGTAAGTGAGAAAGCAAAAGACACATATCCTATCATATCACTTTTAGGAGTTACTTAAAAATTGATACCAATGAAGATATTTCCACAGAGAGAGGCAATCGCAGATTCATTTAAAAACTTATGGTTCACCAAATAGAAAGGGATGAGGATTGGATACATTACCATATTGGGGTTAACAGAGATATACAAACCATGTGAAATATATAACCACCAAAGACGTACGGAAGACCAGGAGAAGACTACTCAACATTGTGCCATAACCTACATGGGAAAAGGATGCGAGGAAAAATAGATACCTGTATATGTGTGAAAGAACCACATCTTGCACACCTAGAGCAAACAAACCATTGTAATCAAATTTGCTGGGATAAAAAATAAAAAGTAAATTACAAATATGAACAAGAAGTAATGAGACATAAACTTAAAGGGCTTTTTCCTGGCATATTCCATTCTAATATACAACCTAGAACACCACTTCCATTAAGGCTCTGTTTCCCTAGTAACCAAATTTGGTAAAGGAGAAATGCTGCCACCTTGTGGCCGTTTCCTGCAAGAGCAGCTTTAAACTCACAGCTAATGGTCACTTAACATTCACAAGGACTCAGGGCTGTAAAGGACACCTGCCCTAAAAAATTGTGCTGAAGTAGGGAATGGACAAAAAAATTCAAAACAGGCAAATGTTTCAAGAAGAGATTATGAAGACTTAAGTTTTACTCACACACTTTTTAAAAAAAAGGAAAATGGATAAAAGCTCAACCTCAGGGAGTGTTAGACGCATGCAATCTAATCTACAAAAAGTTTCAACTTACATCAGTCGAATGACCATCAGCAAAAAGTCTATAAACAATAAATGCTGAAGGGGTTTTAGAGAACTGTGTACCCTCTACCTGCTGGTGAGACGTAAAACGGTAACAGCCAATAATGAGAACCGAAAGGAGCTGTGTTTAAATGTAAAAATGGAGGTATCATTCAATCCAGCAGGCGCACCATTGGACCTCTCACCTGAGAAGACAAGAATGGAGAAGACACAGGCCGCAAAAGCTGCAGTGCAGCCTTATTCACAATAGCCAAGACAGTGAAGCAACCAAAATGTCCACCAACAGGTGAATGGATAAAGAAGAAGTGGTCCATGTACACAATGGAATATTAGCCATGGAAGACAATGAACCATTGCTCTTTGACGCACCACAAATGAGTCTGGAGATAATCACGAAACATGAGGTAACTCGGAAAGCAAAAGACCTGTATTCTATGATATCACCTATAGGCGTTATCTAATAACTGACACAAATGAACATATTTCCACAGAGAAAGACACTCACAGATTTAGAAAACTATGCTCATCTAAAAGGAAAGGTGGAGTGAATGGATAAATTAAGATTAGTGTTACTATATGTATACAAACACATATTATATACATATCTCAAAAATACCGACCATACAGCAAGGAAGTCTGCGGAACCCTCTGTAATATTTTACATGGGAAGAGGATCTGTACTTGAATAGACATATATAATGTACAGATGAACCAGATTGTTTACACCTAGGAGAAACAATATTCTAAGCTTTACCCCAATTAAAAAAAATTTTAAAACCAAGAAGAAATAATGAGACATAAACTTATGGGGGTTTCTCCATGCACATTCCAATGTAATTTACAACCTAGGAACACGACTTCCAGAAAGGCTCTGCTGCCCTAGTAACCAGATTTGGGAATGGAGAAATGCTGCCTCCTTTAGGCCACTTCCCACAACAGCAGCTTTAAACACATTGCTAAAGGTCACTAAATATTCACCAAACTTGCAGTTCGGGAAATGACACCTGCTCTCTAAAAAAAGTCTGAGGTGGAAAATCGACCAAAAAATTCAAAAGAGGGCAACCTTCCAAGAAGACAATATCAAGAGTTATAATGTACTCCCATTTGTTTCCTTTTTTTAACAGAAAAGAAAACGGCGGAGAAAAATGATGAGTTTTACGAATTTTCAAAGACATGCAAACCCAAATTACAAAACCCTATCAGCTCACAGCAGCCAGTAGGGGCATTGGCATAAATTCTGCAAAGAATAAATGCTGAAGCGATTGTGGAGAAATGTGTACCCTCGATTCTAAAGGGGACGTAATAAGTGCCACTAATGAAAACACAAAGAAGGTGCTTTGAAAAGGGAAAAACGGTGCTACCAGTCAGTCAATCACACCCACTGCTGGGCCTATCACCTGAGAAAATGAGAATCAAAAAGTCACAGGCTGGCAATCCTGCACTCCAACAATATTTACCATAGCCAACACTTGGAAGCAATGAAAATGTCCATCAACCGAGGAATGCACAATGCAGAAGTGGTCCATGTACACAGTGGAAAATTACTCCAATAAAAAATAAAAATTACATGTAAAAATCCAACAAAAATAAGGAGACATCAGCTTGTGTGGGTTTCTCCAGGCACACTCCACTCTAATTTTTAACCGAGAAACACCACAGGCTGCAAGGGCTTTTCCCCAGTTACCAGGGTGGGGAAAATAGAAAGGCTGCTGCCCTCTGGCAGTTACCTGCAAAAGCAGCTTTAAAGCCTGTGCTAATGGTCATTTCATAGGAACAAGTACTGCAGAACTGTAAATGAAACCTGCCCTCAAAATGTCTTGAGGGAGGTAATGGCCAAAACATTTCAAAATGTGACACATACTTTAAGAGAACACTTTGAAGAACTAAGGGGTAATCACAGCTTGAAAAATAAAAAGGACATGCCTTAAAGCTCAATTTCAACGGATTTTGAGGCACATGCGAATTCAACCACAAAGAGGTATCAGCTCACAATTGCCAGAGTAACCATCAGCAAGAAAACTACAAACAATAAATGCTGAAGGTGTTGTGGAGAAATGTATACCCTCAACTTCAAGTGGGACGTAAGTTGGAAAGGGCCACAGATGAGAACAGAAAGGAGGTGCCTTAAAAAGGTAAACATTGAGCTACCATATGACCTAGCAGGCCCACTCCTCGACCTATAATCTAAGAAGACAGAATTGGAAAGACACAGGCAGGCAAATCTGCATTGCACAGTATCACAATAGCCAAGATATGGAAGTAACCAAAAAGTCCACCAACAGATGGGTGGACACAGAAGAACTCCTCCATGTACAGATGGAATATTCGCTACTGAAAAAAATGAAACAATGCCATTTGCAGCACCATAGATGAGTCTAGACGTAATCACGCCCCCTGTAGTAAGTGAGAAAGCAAAAGACACATATCCTATCATATCACTTTTAGGAGTTACTTAAAAATTGATACCAATGAAGATATTTCCACAGAGAGAGGCAATCGCAGATTCATTTAAAAACTTATGGTTCACCAAATAGAAAGGGATGAGGATTGGATACATTACCATATTGAGGTTAACAGAGATATACAAACCATGTGAAATATATAACCACCAAAGACGTACGGAAGACCAGGAGAAGACTACTCAACATTGTGCCATAACCTACATGGGAAAAGGATGCGAGGAAAAATAGATACCTGTATATGTGTGAAAGAACCACATCTTGCACACCTAGAGCAAACAAACCATTGTAATCAAATTTGCTGGGATAAAAAATAAAAAGTAAATTACAAATATGAACAAGAAGTAATGAGACATAAACTTAAAGGGCTTTTTCCTGGCATATTCCATTCTAATATACAACCTAGAACACCACTTCCATTAAGGCTCTGTTTCCCTAGTAACCAAATTTGGTAAAGGAGAAATGCTGCCACCTTGTGGCCGTTTCCTGCAAGAGCAGCTTTAAACTCACAGCTAATGGTCACTTAACATTCACAAGGACTCAGGGCTGTAAGGCCACCTGCCCTAAAAAATTGTGCTGAAGTAGGGAATGGACAAAAAATTTCAAAACAGGCAAATGTTTCAAGAAGAGAATATGAAGAGTTACGTTTTACTGACGCTCTTTTTAAAAAAAAGGAAAATGGATAAAAGCTCAACCTCAGGGAGTGTTAGACCGATGTAATCTAATCTACAAAAAGTTTTCAACTTACACCAATCGACTGACCATCAGCAAAAAGTCTACGAACAATAAATGCTGAAGGGGTTTTAGAGAACTGTGTACCCTCTACCTGCTGTTGAGACGTAAAAGGGTAACAGCCAATAATGAGAATAGAAAGGAGCTGTGTTTAAAAGTAAAAATGGAGGTACCATTCAATCCAGCAGGCACGCCATTGGACCTCTCACCTGAGAAGACAAGAATCGAGAAGACACAGGCCGCAAAAGCTGCAGTGCAGCCTTATTCACAATAGCCAAGACCATGAAGCAATCAAAACATCCAACAAGAGGTGAATGGATAAAGAAGAAGGGGTCCATGTACACAATGGAATATTAGCCATGGAAAACAATGAACCATTGCTCTCTGAGGCACCACAAATGAGTCTGGAGATAATCACGAAACATGAGGTAAGTCCAAAAGCAAAAGACCTATATTCTATGATATCACTTATAGGCGTTATCTAATAACTGACACAAATGAACATATTTCCACAGAGAAAGACACTCACAGACTTAGAAAACAAACTATGCTCATCTAAAAGGAAAGGTGGAGTGAATGGATAAATTAAGATTAGTGTTACTATATGTATACAAACACATATTATATACATATCTCAAAAAGACCGACCATATAGCAAGGGAGGTCTGCGGAACATTCTGTAACATTTTACATGGGAAGAGGATCTGTACTTGAATAGACATATATAATCTAAAAATGAACCAGATTGTGTACACCTAGGACAAACAATATTCTAAGCTTTACCACAATTAAAAAAATTTTTAAAACCAAGAAGAAATAATGAGACATAAACTTATGGGGGTTTCTCCATGCACATTCCAATGTAATTTACAACCTAGGAACACGACTTCCAGAAAGGCTCTGCTGCCCTAGAAACCAGATTTGGGAATGGAGAAATGCTGCCTGCTTGAGGCCACTTCCCACAACAGCAGCTTTAAACCCATTTCTAAAGGTCAATAAATATTCACCAAACTTGCAGTTCGGGAAATGACACCTGCTCTCTAAAAAAACTCTGGGGTGGAAAATCGACCAAAAAATTCAAAAGAGGGCAACCTTCTAAGAAGACAATTTCAAGAGTTATAATGTACTCCCATTTGTTTCCTTTTTGTAACAGAAAAGAAAACGGCGGAGAAAAATAATGAGTTTTACGAATTTTCAAATACATGCAAACCCAAATTACAAAAATCTATCAGCTCACAGCAGCCAGTAGGGCCATTAGCATAAATTCTGCAAACAATAAATGCTGAAGCGATTGTGGAGAAATGCGTACCCTCGATTCTAAGGGGGACGTGGTAAGAGCCACTAATGAAAACACAAAGGAGGTGCTTTGAAAAGGGAAACAAGGTGCTACCAGTCAATGAATCACACCCACTGCTGGGCCTATCACCTGAGAAAATGAGAATCAAAAAGTCACAGGCTGGCAATTCTGCACTCCAACAATATTTACCATAGCCAACACTTGGAAGAAATGAAAATGTCCATCAACCGAGGAATGCACAAAGTAGAAGTGGTCCACGTACACAGTGGAAAATTACTCCAATAAAAAATAAAAATTACATTTAAAAATCCAACAAAAGTAAGGAGACATCAGCTTGTGTGGGTTTCTCCAGGCACACTCCACTCTAATTTTTAACCGAGAAACACCACAGGCCGCAAGGGCTTTTCCCTAGTTACCAGGGTGGGGAACATAGAAAGGCTGCTGCCCTCTGGCAGTTACCTGCAAAAGCAGCTTTAAAGCCCGTGCTAATGGTCATTTCATAGGAACAAGTACTGCAGAACTGTAAATGAAACTTGCCCTCAAAATGTCTTGAGGGAGGTAATGGCCAAAATATTTCAAATGGTGACACATACTTTAAGAAAACACTATGAAGAAATAAGATCTAATCATAGCTGGAAAAATAAAAAGGACATGTCTAAAAGCTCAATTTCAACGCATTATGAGACACATGCAAATTCAACCACAAAGAGGTATCAGCTCACACCACTCAGAAGAACCATCAGCAAAAACTACAAAGAATAAATGCTGAAGGTGCTGGGAAGAAATGCATACCCTCAACTTTATGTGGGACGTAACCTGGAAAGAGCCACTAAAGAGAACAGAATAGAGGTGCCTTTAAAAGGTAAACATTGAGCTACCATAGGATCCAGCAGACCTATTCCTGGACCTATAAACTAAGAAGACAGAATTGGAAGGACACAGGTATGCAAATCTGCATTGCATAGTATTACAATAGCCAAGATACGGAAGTAACCAAAAAGTCCACCGACAGATGGGCGGACAAAGAAGAACTGCTACCTGTACAGATGGAATATGAGCTAGTGAAAAAATGAAACAATGCCATTTGCAGCACCATAGATGAGTCTAGACGTAATCACGCCACCTGTAGTAAGTGAGAAAGCAAAAGACACATATCCTATCATATCACTTTTAGGAGTTACTTAAAAATTGATACCAATGAAGATATTTCCACAGAGAGAGGCAATCGCAGATTCATTTAAAAACTTATGGTTCACCAAATAGAAAGGGATGAGGATTGGATACATTACCATATTGGGGTTAACAGAGATATACAAACCATGTGAAATATATAACCACCAAAGACGTACGGAAGACCAGGAGAAGACTACTCAACATTGTGCCATAACCTACATGGGAAAAGGATGCGAGGAAAAATAGATACCTGTATATGTGTGAAAGAACCACATCTTGCACACCTAGAGCAAACAAACCATTGTAATCAAATTTGCTGGGATAAAAAATAAAAAGTAAATTACAAATATGAACAAGAAGTAATGAGACATAAACTTAAAGGGCTTTTTCCTGGCATATTCCATTCTAATATACAACCTAGAACACCACTTCCATTAAGGCTCTGTTTCCCTAGTAACCAAATTTGGTAAAGGAGAAATGCTGCCACCTTGTGGCCGTTTCCTGCAAGAGCAGCTTTAAACTCACAGCTAATGGTCACTTAACATTCACAAGGACTCAGGGCTGTAAGGCCACCTGCCCTAAAAAATTGTGCTGAAGTAGGGAATGGACAAAAAATTTCAAAACAGGCAAATGTTTCAAGAAGAGAATATGAAGAGTTACGTTTTACTGACGCTCTTTTTAAAAAAAAGGAAAATGGATAAAAGCTCAACCTCAGGGAGTGTTAGACCGATGTAATCTAATCTACAAAAAGTTTTCAACTTACACCAATCGACTGACCATCAGCAAAAAGTCTACGAACAATAAATGCTGAAGGGGTTTTAGAGAACTGTGTACCCTCTACCTGCTGTTGAGACGTAAAACGGTAACAGCCAATAATGAGAACCGAAAGGAGCTGTGTTTAAATGTAAAAATGGAGGTATCATTCAATCCAGCAGGCGCACCATTGGACCTCTCACCTGAGAAGACAAGAATGGAGAAGACACAGGCCGCAAAAGCTGCAGTGCAGCCTTATTCACAATAGCCAAGACAGTGAAGCAACCAAAATGTCCACCAACAGGTGAATGGATAAAGAAGAAGTGGTCCATGTACACAATGGAATATTAGCCATGGAAGACAATGAACCATTGCTCTTTGACGCACCACAAATGAGTCTGGAGATAATCACGAAACATGAGGTAACTCGGAAAGCAAAAGACCTGTATTCTATGATATCACCTATAGGCGTTATCTAATAACTGACACAAATGAACATATTTCCACAGAGAAAGACACTCACAGATTTAGAAAACTATGCTCATCTAAAAGGAAAGGTGGAGTGAATGGATAAATTAAGATTAGTGTTACTATATGTATACAAACACATATTATATACATATCTCAAAAATACCGACCATACAGCAAGGAAGTCTGCGGAACCCTCTGTAATATTTTACATGGGAAGAGGATCTGTACTTGAATAGACATATATAATGTACAGATGAACCAGATTGTTTACACCTAGGAGAAACAATATTCTAAGCTTTACCCCAATTAAAAAAAATTTTAAAACCAAGAAGAAATAATGAGACATAAACTTATGGGGGTTTCTCCATGCACATTCCAATGTAATTTACAACCTAGGAACACGACTTCCAGAAAGGCTCTGCTGCCCTAGTAACCAGATTTGGGAATGGAGAAATGCTGCCTCCTTTAGGCCACTTCCCACAACAGCAGCTTTAAACACATTGCTAAAGGTCACTAAATATTCACCAAACTTGCAGTTCGGGAAATGACACCTGCTCTCTAAAAAAAGTCTGAGGTGGAAAATCGACCAAAAAATTCAAAAGAGGGCAACCTTCCAAGAAGACAATATCAAGAGTTATAATGTACTCCCATTTGTTTCCTTTTTTTAACAGAAAAGAAAACGGCGGAGAAAAATGATGAGTTTTACGAATTTTCAAAGACATGCAAACCCAAATTACAAAACCCTATCAGCTCACAGCAGCCAGTAGGGGCATTGGCATAAATTCTGCAAAGAATAAATGCTGAAGCGATTGTGGAGAAATGTGTACCCTCGATTCTAAAGGGGACGTAATAAGTGCCACTAATGAAAACACAAAGAAGGTGCTTTGAAAAGGGAAAAACGGTGCTACCAGTCAGTCAATCACACCCACTGCTGGGCCTATCACCTGAGAAAATGAGAATCAAAAAGTCACAGGCTGGCAATCCTGCACTCCAACAATATTTACCATAGCCAACACTTGGAAGCAATGAAAATGTCCATCAACCGAGGAATGCACAATGCAGAAGTGGTCCATGTACACAGTGGAAAATTACTCCAATAAAAAATAAAAATTACATGTAAAAATCCAACAAAAATAAGGAGACATCAGCTTGTGTGGGTTTCTCCAGGCACACTCCACTCTAATTTTTAACCGAGAAACACCACAGGCTGCAAGGGCTTTTCCCCAGTTACCAGGGTGGGGAAAATAGAAAGGCTGCTGCCCTCTGGCAGTTACCTGCAAAAGCAGCTTTAAAGCCTGTGCTAATGGTCATTTCATAGGAACAAGTACTGCAGAACTGTAAATGAAACCTGCCCTCAAAATGTCTTGAGGGAGGTAATGGCCAAAACATTTCAAAATGTGACACATACTTTAAGAGAACACTTTGAAGAACTAAGGGGTAATCACAGCTTGAAAAATAAAAAGGACATGCCTTAAAGCTCAATTTCAACGGATTTTGAGGCACATGCGAATTCAACCACAAAGAGGTATCAGCTCACAATTGCCAGAGTAACCATCAGCAAGAAAACTACAAACAATAAATGCTGAAGGTGTTGTGGAGAAATGTATACCCTCAACTTCAAGTGGGACGTAAGTTGGAAAGGGCCACAGATGAGAACAGAAAGGAGGTGCCTTAAAAAGGTAAACATTGAGCTACCATATGACCTAGCAGGCCCACTCCTCGACCTATAATCTAAGAAGACAGAATTGGAAAGACACAGGCAGGCAAATCTGCATTGCACAGTATCACAATAGCCAAGATATGGAAGTAACCAAAAAGTCCACCAACAGATGGGTGGACACAGAAGAACTCCTCCATGTACAGATGGAATATTCGCTACTGAAAAAAATGAAACAATGCCATTTGCAGCACCATAGATGAGTCTAGACGTAATCACGCCCCCTGTAGTAAGTGAGAAAGCAAAAGACACATATCCTATCATATCACTTTTAGGAGTTACTTAAAAATTGATACCAATGAAGATATTTCCACAGAGAGAGGCAATCGCAGATTCATTTAAAAACTTATGGTTCACCAAATAGAAAGGGATGAGGATTGGATACATTACCATATTGAGGTTAACAGAGATATACAAACCATGTGAAATATATAACCACCAAAGACGTACGGAAGACCAGGAGAAGACTACTCAACATTGTGCCATAACCTACATGGGAAAAGGATGCGAGGAAAAATAGATACCTGTATATGTGTGAAAGAACCACATCTTGCACACCTAGAGCAAACAAACCATTGTAATCAAATTTGCTGGGATAAAAAATAAAAAGTAAATTACAAATATGAACAAGAAGTAATGAGACATAAACTTAAAGGGCTTTTTCCTGGCATATTCCATTCTAATATACAACCTAGAACACCACTTCCATTAAGGCTCTGTTTCCCTAGTAACCAAATTTGGTAAAGGAGAAATGCTGCCACCTTGTGGCCGTTTCCTGCAAGAGCAGCTTTAAACTCACAGCTAATGGTCACTTAACATTCACAAGGACTCAGGGCTGTAAGCCACCTGCCCTAAAAAATTGTGCTGAAGTAGGGAATGGACAAAAAATTTCAAAACAGGCAAATGTTTCAAGAAGAGAATATGAAGAGTTACGTTTTACTGACGCTCTTTTTAAAAAAAAGGAAAATGGATAAAAGCTCAACCTCAGGGAGTGTTAGACCGATGTAATCTAATCTACAAAAAGTTTTCAACTTACACCAATCGACTGACCATCAGCAAAAAGTCTACGAACAATAAATGCTGAAGGGGTTTTAGAGAACTGTGTACCCTCTACCTGCTGTTGAGACGTAAAAGGGTAACAGCCAATAATGAGAATAGAAAGGAGCTGTGTTTAAAAGTAAAAATGGAGGTACCATTCAATCCAGCAGGCACGCCATTGGACCTCTCACCTGAGAAGACAAGAATCGAGAAGACACAGGCCGCAAAAGCTGCAGTGCAGCCTTATTCACAATAGCCAAGACCATGAAGCAATCAAAACATCCAACAAGAGGTGAATGGATAAAGAAGAAGGGGTCCATGTACACAATGGAATATTAGCCATGGAAAACAATGAACCATTGCTCTCTGAGGCACCACAAATGAGTCTGGAGATAATCACAAAACATGAGGTAAGTCCAAAAGCAAAAGACCTATATTCTATGATATCACTTATAGGCGTTATCTAATAACTGACACAAATGAACATATTTCCACAGAGAAAGACACTCACAGACTTAGAAAACAAACTATGCTCATCTAAAAGGAAAGGTGGAGTGAATGGATAAATTAAGATTAGTGTTACTATATGTATACAAACACATATTATATACATATCTCAAAAAGACCGACCATATAGCAAGGGAGGTCTGCGGAACATTCTGTAACATTTTACATGGGAAGAGGATCTGTACTTGAATAGACATATATAATCTACAAATGAACCAGATTGTGTACACCTAGGACAAACAATATTCTAAGCTTTACCACAATTAAAAAAATTTTTAAAACCAAGAAGAAATAATGAGACATAAACTTATGGGGGTTTCTCCATGCACATTCCAATGTAATTTACAACCTAGGAACACGACTTCCAGAAAGGCTCTGCTGCCCTAGAAACCAGATTTGGGAATGGAGAAATGCTGCCTGCTTGAGGCCACTTCCCACAACAGCAGCTTTAAACCCATTTCTAAAGGTCAATAAATATTCACCAAACTTGCAGTTCGGGAAATGACACCTGCTCTCTAAAAAAACTCTGGGGTGGAAAATCGACCAAAAAATTCAAAAGAGGGCAACCTTCTAAGAAGACAATTTCAAGAGTTATAATGTACTCCCATTTGTTTCCTTTTTGTAACAGAAAAGAAAACGGCGGAGAAAAATAATGAGTTTTACGAATTTTCAAATACATGCAAACCCAAATTACAAAAATCTATCAGCTCACAGCAGCCAGTAGGGCCATTAGCATAAATTCTGCAAACAATAAATGCTGAAGCGATTGTGGAGAAATGCGTACCCTCGATTCTAAGGGGGACGTGGTAAGAGCCACTAATGAAAACACAAAGGAGGTGCTTTGAAAAGGGAAACAAGGTGCTACCAGTCAATGAATCACACCCACTGCTGGGCCTATCACCTGAGAAAATGAGAATCAAAAAGTCACAGGCTGGCAATTCTGCACTCCAACAATATTTACCATAGCCAACACTTGGAAGAAATGAAAATGTCCATCAACCGAGGAATGCACAAAGTAGAAGTGGTCCACGTACACAGTGGAAAATTACTCCAATAAAAAATAAAAATTACATTTAAAAATCCAACAAAAGTAAGGAGACATCAGCTTGTGTGGGTTTCTCCAGGCACACTCCACTCTAATTTTTAACCGAGAAACACCACAGGCCGCAAGGGCTTTTCCCTAGTTACCAGGGTGGGGAACATAGAAAGGCTGCTGCCCTCTGGCAGTTACCTGCAAAAGCAGCTTTAAAGCCCGTGCTAATGGTCATTTCATAGGAACAAGTACTGCAGAACTGTAAATGAAACTTGCCCTCAAAATGTCTTGAGGGAGGTAATGGCCAAAATATTTCAAATGGTGACACATACTTTAAGAAAACACTATGAAGAAATAAGATCTAATCATAGCTGGAAAAATAAAAAGGACATGTCTAAAAGCTCAATTTCAACGCATTATGAGACACATGCAAATTCAACCACAAAGAGGTATCAGCTCACACCACTCAGAAGAACCATCAGCAAAAACTACAAAGAATAAATGCTGAAGGTGCTGGGAAGAAATGCATACCCTCAACTTTATGTGGGACGTAACCTGGAAAGAGCCACTAAAGAGAACAGAATAGAGGTGCCTTTAAAAGGTAAACATTGAGCTACCATAGGATCCAGCAGACCTATTCCTGGACCTATAAACTAAGAAGACAGAATTGGAAGGACACAGGTATGCAAATCTGCATTGCATAGTATTACAATAGCCAAGATACGGAAGTAACCAAAAAGTCCACCGACAGATGGGCGGACAAAGAAGAACTGCTACCTGTACAGATGGAATATGAGCTAGTGAAAAAATGAAACAATGCCATTTGCAGCACCATAGATGAGTCTAGACGTAATCACGCCACCTGTAGTAAGTGAGAAAGCAAAAGACACATATCCTATCATATCACTTTTAGGAGTTACTTAAAAATTGATACCAATGAAGATATTTCCACAGAGAGAGGCAATCGCAGATTCATTTAAAAACTTATGGTTCACCAAATAGAAAGGGATGAGGATTGGATACATTACCATATTGGGGTTAACAGAGATATACAAACCATGTGAAATATATAACCACCAAAGACGTACGGAAGACCAGGAGAAGACTACTCAACATTGTGCCATAACCTACATGGGAAAAGGATGCGAGGAAAAATAGATACCTGTATATGTGTGAAAGAACCACATCTTGCACACCTAGAGCAAACAAACCATTGTAATCAAATTTGCTGGGATAAAAAATAAAAAGTAAATTACAAATATGAACAAGAAGTAATGAGACATAAACTTAAAGGGCTTTTTCCTGGCATATTCCATTCTAATATACAACCTAGAACACCACTTCCATTAAGGCTCTGTTTCCCTAGTAACCAAATTTGGTAAAGGAGAAATGCTGCCACCTTGTGGCCGTTTCCTGCAAGAGCAGCTTTAAACTCACAGCTAATGGTCACTTAACATTCACAAGGACTCAGGGCTGTAAGGCCACCTGCCCTAAAAAATTGTGCTGAAGTAGGGAATGGACAAAAAATTTCAAAACAGGCAAATGTTTCAAGAAGAGAATATGAAGAGTTACGTTTTACTGACGCTCTTTTTAAAAAAAAGGAAAATGGATAAAAGCTCAACCTCAGGGAGTGTTAGACCGATGTAATCTAATCTACAAAAAGTTTTCAACTTACACCAATCGACTGACCATCAGCAAAAAGTCTACGAACAATAAATGCTGAAGGGGTTTTAGAGAACTGTGTACCCTCTACCTGCTGTTGAGACGTAAAAGGGTAACAGCCAATAATGAGAATAGAAAGGAGCTGTGTTTAAAAGTAAAAATGGAGGTACCATTCAATCCAGCAGGCACGCCATTGGACCTCTCACCTGAGAAGACAAGAATCGAGAAGACACAGGCCGCAAAAGCTGCAGTGCAGCCTTATTCACAATAGCCAAGACCATGAAGCAATCAAAACATCCAACAAGAGGTGAATGGATAAAGAAGAAGGGGTCCATGTACACAATGGAATATTAGCCATGGAAAACAATGAACCATTGCTCTCTGAGGCACCACAAATGAGTCTGGAGATAATCACGAAACATGAGGTAAGTCCAAAAGCAAAAGACCTATATTCTATGATATCACTTATAGGCGTTATCTAATAACTGACACAAATGAACATATTTCCACAGAGAAAGACACTCACAGACTTAGAAAACAAACTATGCTCATCTAAAAGGAAAGGTGGAGTGAATGGATAAATTAAGATTAGTGTTACTATATGTATACAAACACATATTATATACATATCTCAAAAAGACCGACCATATAGCAAGGGAGGTCTGCGGAACATTCTGTAACATTTTACATGGGAAGAGGATCTGTACTTGAATAGACATATATAATCTACAAATGAACCAGATTGTGTACACCTAGGACAAACAATATTCTAAGCTTTACCACAATTAAAAAAATTTTTAAAACCAAGAAGAAATAATGAGACATAAACTTATGGGGGTTTCTCCATGCACATTCCAATGTAATTTACAACCTAGGAACACGACTTCCAGAAAGGCTCTGCTGCCCTAGAAACCAGATTTGGGAATGGAGAAATGCTGCCTGCTTGAGGCCACTTCCCACAACAGCAGCTTTAAACCCATTTCTAAAGGTCAATAAATATTCACCAAACTTGCAGTTCGGGAAATGACACCTGCTCTCTAAAAAAACTCTGGGGTGGAAAATCGACCAAAAAATTCAAAAGAGGGCAACCTTCTAAGAAGACAATTTCAAGAGTTATAATGTACTCCCATTTGTTTCCTTTTTGTAACAGAAAAGAAAACGGCGGAGAAAAATAATGAGTTTTACGAATTTTCAAATACATGCAAACCCAAATTACAAAAATCTATCAGCTCACAGCAGCCAGTAGGGCCATTAGCATAAATTCTGCAAACAATAAATGCTGAAGCGATTGTGGAGAAATGCGTACCCTCGATTCTAAGGGGGACGTGGTAAGAGCCACTAATGAAAACACAAAGGAGGTGCTTTGAAAAGGGAAACAAGGTGCTACCAGTCAATGAATCACACCCACTGCTGGGCCTATCACCTGAGAAAATGAGAATCAAAAAGTCACAGGCTGGCAATTCTGCACTCCAACAATATTTACCATAGCCAACACTTGGAAGAAATGAAAATGTCCATCAACCGAGGAATGCACAAAGTAGAAGTGGTCCACGTACACAGTGGAAAATTACTCCAATAAAAAATAAAAATTACATTTAAAAATCCAACAAAAGTAAGGAGACATCAGCTTGTGTGGGTTTCTCCAGGCACACTCCACTCTAATTTTTAACCGAGAAACACCACAGGCCGCAAGGGCTTTTCCCTAGTTACCAGGGTGGGGAACATAGAAAGGCTGCTGCCCTCTGGCAGTTACCTGCAAAAGCAGCTTTAAAGCCCGTGCTAATGGTCATTTCATAGGAACAAGTACTGCAGAACTGTAAATGAAACTTGCCCTCAAAATGTCTTGAGGGAGGTAATGGCCAAAATATTTCAAATGGTGACACATACTTTAAGAAAACACTATGAAGAAATAAGATCTAATCATAGCTGGAAAAATAAAAAGGACATGTCTAAAAGCTCAATTTCAACGCATTATGAGACACATGCAAATTCAACCACAAAGAGGTATCAGCTCACACCACTCAGAAGAACCATCAGCAAAAACTACAAAGAATAAATGCTGAAGGTGCTGGGAAGAAATGCATACCCTCAACTTTATGTGGGACGTAACCTGGAAAGAGCCACTAAAGAGAACAGAATAGAGGTGCCTTTAAAAGGTAAACATTGAGCTACCATAGGATCCAGCAGACCTATTCCTGGACCTATAAACTAAGAAGACAGAATTGGAAGGACACAGGTATGCAAATCTGCATTGCATAGTATTACAATAGCCAAGATACGGAAGTAACCAAAAAGTCCACCGACAGATGGGCGGACAAAGAAGAACTGCTACCTGTACAGATGGAATATGAGCTAGTGAAAAAATGAAACAATGCCATTTGCAGCACCATAGATGAGTCTAGACGTAATCACGCCACCTGTAGTAAGTGAGAAAGCAAAAGACACATATCCTATCATATCACTTTTAGGAGTTACTTAAAAATTGATACCAATGAAGATATTTCCACAGAGAGAGGCAATCGCAGATTCATTTAAAAACTTATGGTTCACCAAATAGAAAGGGATGAGGATTGGATACATTACCATATTGGGGTTAACAGAGATATACAAACCATGTGAAATATATAACCACCAAAGACGTACGGAAGACCAGGAGAAGACTACTCAACATTGTGCCATAACCTACATGGGAAAAGGATGCGAGGAAAAATAGATACCTGTATATGTGTGAAAGAACCACATCTTGCACACCTAGAGCAAACAAACCATTGTAATCAAATTTGCTGGGATAAAAAATAAAAAGTAAATTACAAATATGAACAAGAAGTAATGAGACATAAACTTAAAGGGCTTTTTCCTGGCATATTCCATTCTAATATACAACCTAGAACACCACTTCCATTAAGGCTCTGTTTCCCTAGTAACCAAATTTGGTAAAGGAGAAATGCTGCCACCTTGTGGCCGTTTCCTGCAAGAGCAGCTTTAAACTCACAGCTAATGGTCACTTAACATTCACAAGGACTCAGGGCTGTAAAGGACACCTGCCCTAAAAAATTGTGCTGAAGTAGGGAATGGACAAAAAAATTCAAAACAGGCAAATGTTTCAAGAAGAGATTATGAAGACTTAAGTTTTACTCACACACTTTTTAAAAAAAAGGAAAATGGATAAAAGCTCAACCTCAGGGAGTGTTAGACGCATGCAATCTAATCTACAAAAAGTTTCAACTTACATCAGTCGAATGACCATCAGCAAAAAGTCTATAAACAATAAATGCTGAAGGGGTTTTAGAGAACTGTGTACCCTCTACCTGCTGGTGAGACGTAAAACGGTAACAGCCAATAATGAGAACCGAAAGGAGCTGTGTTTAAATGTAAAAATGGAGGTATCATTCAATCCAGCAGGCGCACCATTGGACCTCTCACCTGAGAAGACAAGAATGGAGAAGACACAGGCCGCAAAAGCTGCAGTGCAGCCTTATTCACAATAGCCAAGACAGTGAAGCAACCAAAATGTCCACCAACAGGTGAATGGATAAAGAAGAAGTGGTCCATGTACACAATGGAATATTAGCCATGGAAGACAATGAACCATTGCTCTTTGACGCACCACAAATGAGTCTGGAGATAATCACGAAACATGAGGTAACTCGGAAAGCAAAAGACCTGTATTCTATGATATCACCTATAGGCGTTATCTAATAACTGACACAAATGAACATATTTCCACAGAGAAAGACACTCACAGATTTAGAAAACTATGCTCATCTAAAAGGAAAGGTGGAGTGAATGGATAAATTAAGATTAGTGTTACTATATGTATACAAACACATATTATATACATATCTCAAAAATACCGACCATACAGCAAGGAAGTCTGCGGAACCCTCTGTAATATTTTACATGGGAAGAGGATCTGTACTTGAATAGACATATATAATGTACAGATGAACCAGATTGTTTACACCTAGGAGAAACAATATTCTAAGCTTTACCCCAATTAAAAAAAATTTTAAAACCAAGAAGAAATAATGAGACATAAACTTATGGGGGTTTCTCCATGCACATTCCAATGTAATTTACAACCTAGGAACACGACTTCCAGAAAGGCTCTGCTGCCCTAGTAACCAGATTTGGGAATGGAGAAATGCTGCCTCCTTTAGGCCACTTCCCACAACAGCAGCTTTAAACACATTGCTAAAGGTCACTAAATATTCACCAAACTTGCAGTTCGGGAAATGACACCTGCTCTCTAAAAAAAGTCTGAGGTGGAAAATCGACCAAAAAATTCAAAAGAGGGCAACCTTCCAAGAAGACAATATCAAGAGTTATAATGTACTCCCATTTGTTTCCTTTTTTTAACAGAAAAGAAAACGGCGGAGAAAAATGATGAGTTTTACGAATTTTCAAAGACATGCAAACCCAAATTACAAAACCCTATCAGCTCACAGCAGCCAGTAGGGGCATTGGCATAAATTCTGCAAAGAATAAATGCTGAAGCGATTGTGGAGAAATGTGTACCCTCGATTCTAAAGGGGACGTAATAAGTGCCACTAATGAAAACACAAAGAAGGTGCTTTGAAAAGGGAAAAACGGTGCTACCAGTCAGTCAATCACACCCACTGCTGGGCCTATCACCTGAGAAAATGAGAATCAAAAAGTCACAGGCTGGCAATCCTGCACTCCAACAATATTTACCATAGCCAACACTTGGAAGCAATGAAAATGTCCATCAACCGAGGAATGCACAATGCAGAAGTGGTCCATGTACACAGTGGAAAATTACTCCAATAAAAAATAAAAATTACATGTAAAAATCCAACAAAAATAAGGAGACATCAGCTTGTGTGGGTTTCTCCAGGCACACTCCACTCTAATTTTTAACCGAGAAACACCACAGGCTGCAAGGGCTTTTCCCCAGTTACCAGGGTGGGGAAAATAGAAAGGCTGCTGCCCTCTGGCAGTTACCTGCAAAAGCAGCTTTAAAGCCTGTGCTAATGGTCATTTCATAGGAACAAGTACTGCAGAACTGTAAATGAAACCTGCCCTCAAAATGTCTTGAGGGAGGTAATGGCCAAAACATTTCAAAATGTGACACATACTTTAAGAGAACACTTTGAAGAACTAAGGGGTAATCACAGCTTGAAAAATAAAAAGGACATGCCTTAAAGCTCAATTTCAACGGATTTTGAGGCACATGCGAATTCAACCACAAAGAGGTATCAGCTCACAATTGCCAGAGTAACCATCAGCAAGAAAACTACAAACAATAAATGCTGAAGGTGTTGTGGAGAAATGTATACCCTCAACTTCAAGTGGGACGTAAGTTGGAAAGGGCCACAGATGAGAACAGAAAGGAGGTGCCTTAAAAAGGTAAACATTGAGCTACCATATGACCTAGCAGGCCCACTCCTCGACCTATAATCTAAGAAGACAGAATTGGAAAGACACAGGCAGGCAAATCTGCATTGCACAGTATCACAATAGCCAAGATATGGAAGTAACCAAAAAGTCCACCAACAGATGGGTGGACACAGAAGAACTCCTCCATGTACAGATGGAATATTCGCTACTGAAAAAAATGAAACAATGCCATTTGCAGCACCATAGATGAGTCTAGACGTAATCACGCCCCCTGTAGTAAGTGAGAAAGCAAAAGACACATATCCTATCATATCACTTTTAGGAGTTACTTAAAAATTGATACCAATGAAGATATTTCCACAGAGAGAGGCAATCGCAGATTCATTTAAAAACTTATGGTTCACCAAATAGAAAGGGATGAGGATTGGATACATTACCATATTGAGGTTAACAGAGATATACAAACCATGTGAAATATATAACCACCAAAGACGTACGGAAGACCAGGAGAAGACTACTCAACATTGTGCCATAACCTACATGGGAAAAGGATGCGAGGAAAAATAGATACCTGTATATGTGTGAAAGAACCACATCTTGCACACCTAGAGCAAACAAACCATTGTAATCAAATTTGCTGGGATAAAAAATAAAAAGTAAATTACAAATATGAACAAGAAGTAATGAGACATAAACTTAAAGGGCTTTTTCCTGGCATATTCCATTCTAATATACAACCTAGAACACCACTTCCATTAAGGCTCTGTTTCCCTAGTAACCAAATTTGGTAAAGGAGAAATGCTGCCACCTTGTGGCCGTTTCCTGCAAGAGCAGCTTTAAACTCACAGCTAATGGTCACTTAACATTCACAAGGACTCAGGGCTGTAAGGCCACCTGCCCTAAAAAATTGTGCTGAAGTAGGGAATGGACAAAAAATTTCAAAACAGGCAAATGTTTCAAGAAGAGAATATGAAGAGTTACGTTTTACTGACGCTCTTTTTAAAAAAAAGGAAAATGGATAAAAGCTCAACCTCAGGGAGTGTTAGACCGATGTAATCTAATCTACAAAAAGTTTTCAACTTACACCAATCGACTGACCATCAGCAAAAAGTCTACGAACAATAAATGCTGAAGGGGTTTTAGAGAACTGTGTACCCTCTACCTGCTGTTGAGACGTAAAAGGGTAACAGCCAATAATGAGAATAGAAAGGAGCTGTGTTTAAAAGTAAAAATGGAGGTACCATTCAATCCAGCAGGCACGCCATTGGACCTCTCACCTGAGAAGACAAGAATCGAGAAGACACAGGCCGCAAAAGCTGCAGTGCAGCCTTATTCACAATAGCCAAGACCATGAAGCAATCAAAACATCCAACAAGAGGTGAATGGATAAAGAAGAAGGGGTCCATGTACACAATGGAATATTAGCCATGGAAAACAATGAACCATTGCTCTCTGAGGCACCACAAATGAGTCTGGAGATAATCACAAAACATGAGGTAAGTCCAAAAGCAAAAGACCTATATTCTATGATATCACTTATAGGCGTTATCTAATAACTGACACAAATGAACATATTTCCACAGAGAAAGACACTCACAGACTTAGAAAACAAACTATGCTCATCTAAAAGGAAAGGTGGAGTGAATGGATAAATTAAGATTAGTGTTACTATATGTATACAAACACATATTATATACATATCTCAAAAAGACCGACCATATAGCAAGGGAGGTCTGCGGAACATTCTGTAACATTTTACATGGGAAGAGGATCTGTACTTGAATAGACATATATAATCTACAAATGAACCAGATTGTGTACACCTAGGACAAACAATATTCTAAGCTTTACCACAATTAAAAAAATTTTTAAAACCAAGAAGAAATAATGAGACATAAACTTATGGGGGTTTCTCCATGCACATTCCAATGTAATTTACAACCTAGGAACACGACTTCCAGAAAGGCTCTGCTGCCCTAGAAACCAGATTTGGGAATGGAGAAATGCTGCCTGCTTGAGGCCACTTCCCACAACAGCAGCTTTAAACCCATTTCTAAAGGTCAATAAATATTCACCAAACTTGCAGTTCGGGAAATGACACCTGCTCTCTAAAAAAACTCTGGGGTGGAAAATCGACCAAAAAATTCAAAAGAGGGCAACCTTCTAAGAAGACAATTTCAAGAGTTATAATGTACTCCCATTTGTTTCCTTTTTGTAACAGAAAAGAAAACGGCGGAGAAAAATAATGAGTTTTACGAATTTTCAAATACATGCAAACCCAAATTACAAAAATCTATCAGCTCACAGCAGCCAGTAGGGCCATTAGCATAAATTCTGCAAACAATAAATGCTGAAGCGATTGTGGAGAAATGCGTACCCTCGATTCTAAGGGGGACGTGGTAAGAGCCACTAATGAAAACACAAAGGAGGTGCTTTGAAAAGGGAAACAAGGTGCTACCAGTCAATGAATCACACCCACTGCTGGGCCTATCACCTGAGAAAATGAGAATCAAAAAGTCACAGGCTGGCAATTCTGCACTCCAACAATATTTACCATAGCCAACACTTGGAAGAAATGAAAATGTCCATCAACCGAGGAATGCACAAAGTAGAAGTGGTCCACGTACACAGTGGAAAATTACTCCAATAAAAAATAAAAATTACATTTAAAAATCCAACAAAAGTAAGGAGACATCAGCTTGTGTGGGTTTCTCCAGGCACACTCCACTCTAATTTTTAACCGAGAAACACCACAGGCCGCAAGGGCTTTTCCCTAGTTACCAGGGTGGGGAACATAGAAAGGCTGCTGCCCTCTGGCAGTTACCTGCAAAAGCAGCTTTAAAGCCCGTGCTAATGGTCATTTCATAGGAACAAGTACTGCAGAACTGTAAATGAAACTTGCCCTCAAAATGTCTTGAGGGAGGTAATGGCCAAAATATTTCAAATGGTGACACATACTTTAAGAAAACACTATGAAGAAATAAGCTCTAATCATAGCTGGAAAAATAAAAAGGACATGTCTAAAAGCTCAATTTCAACGCATTATGAGACACATGCAAATTCAACCACAAAGAGGTATCAGCTCACACCACTCAGAAGAACCATCAGCAAAAACTACAAAGAATAAATGCTGAAGGTGCTGGGAAGAAATGCATACCCTCAACTTTATGTGGGACGTAACCTGGAAAGAGCCACTAAAGAGAACAGAATAGAGGTGCCTTTAAAAGGTAAACATTGAGCTACCATAGGATCCAGCAGACCTATTCCTGGACCTATAAACTAAGAAGACAGAATTGGAAGGACACAGGTATGCAAATCTGCATTGCATAGTATTACAATAGCCAAGATACGGAAGTAACCAAAAAGTCCACCGACAGATGGGCGGACAAAGAAGAACTGCTACCTGTACAGATGGAATATGAGCTAGTGAAAAAATGAAACAATGCCATTTGCAGCACCATAGATGAGTCTAGACGTAATCACGCCACCTGTAGTAAGTGAGAAAGCAAAAGACACATATCCTATCATATCACTTTTAGGAGTTACTTAAAAATTGATACCAATGAAGATATTTCCACAGAGAGAGGCAATCGCAGATTCATTTAAAAACTTATGGTTCACCAAATAGAAAGGGATGAGGATTGGATACATTACCATATTGGGGTTAACAGAGATATACAAACCATGTGAAATATATAACCACCAAAGACGTACGGAAGACCAGGAGAAGACTACTCAACATTGTGCCATAACCTACATGGGAAAAGGATGCGAGGAAAAATAGATACCTGTATATGTGTGAAAGAACCACATCTTGCACACCTAGAGCAAACAAACCATTGTAATCAAATTTGCTGGGATAAAAAATAAAAAGTAAATTACAAATATGAACAAGAAGTAATGAGACATAAACTTAAAGGGCTTTTTCCTGGCATATTCCATTCTAATATACAACCTAGAACACCACTTCCATTAAGGCTCTGTTTCCCTAGTAACCAAATTTGGTAAAGGAGAAATGCTGCCACCTTGTGGCCGTTTCCTGCAAGAGCAGCTTTAAACTCACAGCTAATGGTCACTTAACATTCACAAGGACTCAGGGCTGTAAGGCCACCTGCCCTAAAAAATTGTGCTGAAGTAGGGAATGGACAAAAAATTTCAAAACAGGCAAA
This sequence comes from Eschrichtius robustus, assembly GCF_028021215.1. Taxonomy (NCBI): domain Eukaryota; kingdom Metazoa; phylum Chordata; class Mammalia; order Artiodactyla; family Eschrichtiidae; genus Eschrichtius; species Eschrichtius robustus. Next base: position 55,894,183 of record NC_090830.1, on the reverse strand, counting down.
TGTTTCAAGAAGAGAATATGAAGAGTTACGTTTTACTGACGCTCTTTTTAAAAAAAAGGAAAATGGATAAAAGCTCAACCTCAGGGAGTGTTAGACCGATGTAATCTAATCTACAAAAAGTTTTCAACTTACACCAATCGACTGACCATCAGCAAAAAGTCTACGAACAATAAATGCTGAAGGGGTTTTAGAGAACTGTGTACCCTCTACCTGCTGTTGAGACGTAAAAGGGTAACAGCCAATAATGAGAATAGAAAGGAGCTGTGTTTAAAAGTAAAAATGGAGGTACCATTCAATCCAGCAGGCACGCCATTGGACCTCTCACCTGAGAAGACAAGAATCGAGAAGACACAGGCCGCAAAAGCTGCAGTGCAGCCTTATTCACAATAGCCAAGACCATGAAGCAATCAAAACATCCAACAAGAGGTGAATGGATAAAGAAGAAGGGGTCCATGTACACAATGGAATATTAGCCATGGAAAACAATGAACCATTGCTCTCTGAGGCACCACAAATGAGTCTGGAGATAATCACGAAACATGAGGTAAGTCCAAAAGCAAAAGACCTATATTCTATGATATCACTTATAGGCGTTATCTAATAACTGACACAAATGAACATATTTCCACAGAGAAAGACACTCACAGATTTAGAAAACTATGCTCATCTAAAAGGAAAGGTGGAGTGAATGGATAAATTAAGATTAGTGTTACTATATGTATACAAACACATATTATATACATATCTCAAAAATACCGACCATACAGCAAGGAAGTCTGCGGAACCCTCTGTAATATTTTACATGGGAAGAGGATCTGTACTTGAATAGACATATATAATGTACAGATGAACCAGATTGTTTACACCTAGGAGAAACAATATTCTAAGCTTTACCCCAATTAAAAAAAAATTTAAAACCAAGAAGAAATAATGAGACATAAACTTATGGGGGTTTCTCCATGCACATTCCAATGTAATTTACAACCTAGGAACACGACTTCCAGAAAGGCTCTGCTGCCCTAGTAACCAGATTTGGGAATGGAGAAATGCTGCCTCCTTTAGGCCACTTCCCACAACAGCAGCTTTAAACACATTGCTAAAGGTCACTAAATATTCACCAAACTTGCAGTTCGGGAAATGACACCTGCTCTCTAAAAAAAGTCTGAGGTGGAAAATCGACCAAAAAATTCAAAAGAGGGCAACCTTCCAAGAAGACAATATCAAGAGTTATAATGTACTCCCATTTGTTTCCTTTTTTTAACAGAAAAGAAAACGGCGGAGAAAAATGATGAGTTTTACGAATTTTCAAAGACATGCAAACCCAAATTACAAAACCCTATCAGCTCACAGCAGCCAGTAGGGGCATTGGCATAAATTCTGCAAAGAATAAATGCTGAAGCGATTGTGGAGAAATGTGTACCCTCGATTCTAAAGGGGACGTAATAAGTGCCACTAATGAAAACACAAAGAAGGTGCTTTGAAAAGGGAAAAACGTTGCTACCAGTCAGTCAATCACACCCACTGCTGGGCCTATCACCTGAGAAAATGAGAATCAAAAAGTCACAGGCTGGCAATCCTGCACTCCAACAATATTTACCATAGCCAACACTTGGAAGCAATGAAAATGTCCATCAACCGAGGAATGCACAATGCAGAAGTGGTCCATGTACACAGTGGAAAATTACTCCAATAAAAAATAAAAATTACATGTAAAAATCCAACAAAAATAAGGAGACATCAGCTTGTGTGGGTTTCTCCAGGCACACTCCACTCTAATTTTTAACCGAGAAACACCACAGGCTGCAAGGGCTTTTCCCCAGTTACCAGGGTGGGGAAAATAGAAAGGCTGCTGCCCTCTGGCAGTTACCTGCAAAAGCAGCTTTAAAGCCTGTGCTAATGGTCATTTCATAGGAACAAGTACTGCAGAACTGTAAATGAAACCTGCCCTCAAAATGTCTTGAGGGAGGTAATGGCCAAAACATTTCAAAATGTGACACATACTTTAAGAGAACACTTTGAAGAACTAAGGGGTAATCACAGCTTGAAAAATAAAAAGGCATGCCTTAAAGCTCAATTTCAACGGATTTTGAGGCACATGCGAATTCAACCACAAAGAGGTATCAGCTCACAATTGCCAGAGTAACCATCAGCAAGAAAACTACAAACAATAAATGCTGAAGGTGTTGTGGAGAAATGTATACCCTCAACTTCAAATGGGACGTAAGTTGGAAAGGGCCACAGATGAGAACAGAAAGGAGGTGCCTTAAAAAGGTAAACATTGAGCTACCATATGACCTAGCAGGTCCACTCCTCGACCTATAATCTAAGAAGACAGAATTGGAAAGACACAGGCAGGCAAATCTGCATTGCACAGTATCACAATAGCCAAGATATGGAAGTAACCAAAAAGTCCACCAACAGATGGGTGGACACAGAAGAACTCCTCCATGTACGGATGGAATATTCGCTACTGAAAAAAATGAAACAATGCCATTTGCAGCACCATAGATGAGTCTAGACGTAATCACGCCACCTGTAGTAAGTGAGAAAGCAAAAGACACATATCCTATCATATCACTTTTAGGAGTTACTTAAAAATTGATACCAATGAAGATATTTCCACAGAGAGAGGCAATCGCAGATTCATTTAAAAACTTATGGTTCACCAAATAGAAAGGGATGAGGATTGGATACATTACCATATTGGGGTTAACAGAGATATACAAACCATGTGAAATATATAACCACCAAAGACGTACGGAAGACCAGGAGAAGACTACTCAACATTGTGCCATAACCTACATGGGAAAAGGATGCGAGGAAAAATAGATACCTGTATATGTGTGAAAGAACCACATCTTGCACACCTAGAGCAAACAAACCATTGTAATCAAATTTGCTGGGATAAAAAATAAAAAGTAAATTACAAATATGAACAAGAAGTAATGAGACATAAACTTAAAGGGCTTTTTCCTGGCATATTCCATTCTAATATACAACCTAGAACACCACTTCCATTAAGGCTCTGTTTCCCTAGTAACCAAATTTGGTAAAGGAGAAATGCTGCCACCTTGTGGCCGTTTCCTGCAAGAGCAGCTTTAAACTCACAGCTAATGGTCACTTAACATTCACAAGGACTCAGGGCTGTAAAGGACACCTGCCCTAAAAAATTGTGCTGAAGTAGGGAATGGACAAAAAAATTCAAAACAGGCAAATGTTTCAAGAAGAGATTATGAAGACTTAAGTTTTACTCACACACTTTTTAAAAAAAAAGGAAAATGGATAAAAGCTCAACCTCAGGGAGTGTTAGACGCATGCAATCTAATCTACAAAAAGTTTCAACTTACATCATTCGAATGACCATCAGCACAAAGTCTATAAACAATAAATGCTGAAGGGGTTTTAGAGAACTGTGTACCCTCTACCTGCTGGTGAGACGTAAAACGGTAACAGCCAATAATGAGAACCGAAAGGAGCTGTGTTTAAATGTAAAAATGGAGGTATCATTCAATCCAGCAGGCGCACCATTGGACCTCTCACCTGAGAAGACAAGAATGGAGAAGACACAGGCCGCAAAAGCTGCAGTGCAGCCTTATTCACAATAGCCAAGACAGTGAAGCAACCAAAATGTCCACCAACAGGTGAATGGATAAAGAAGAAGTGGTCCATGTACACAATGGAATATTAGCCATGGAAGACAATGAACCATTGCTCTTTGACGCACCACAAATGAGTCTGGAGATAATCACGAAACATGAGGTAACTCGGAAAGCAAAAGACCTGTATTCTATGATATCACCTATAGGCGTTATCTAATAACTGACACAAATGAACATATTTCCACAGAGAAAGACACTCACAGATTTAGAAAACTATGCTCATCTAAAAGGAAAGGTGGAGTGAATGGATAAATTAAGATTAGTGTTACTATATGTATACAAACACATATTATATACATATCTCAAAAAGACCGACCATACAGCAAGGAAGTCTGCGGAACCCTCTGTAATATTTTACATGGGAAGAGGATCTGTACTTGAATAGACATATATAATGTACAGATGAACCAGATTGTTTACACCTAGGAGAAACAATATTCTAAGCTTTACCCCAATTAAAAAAAATTTTAAAACCAAGAAGAAATAATGAGACATAAACTTATGGGGGTTTCTCCATGCACATTCCAATGTAATTTACAACCTAGGAACACGACTTCCAGAAAGGCTCTGCTGCCCTAGTAACCAGATTTGGGAATGGAGAAATGCTGCCTCCTTTAGGCCACTTCCCACAACAGCAGCTTTAAACACATTGCTAAAGGTCACTAAATATTCACCAAACTTGCAGTTCGGGAAATGACACCTGCTCTCTAAAAAAAGTCTGAGGTGGAAAATCGACCAAAAAATTCAAAAGAGGGCAACCTTCCAAGAAGACAATATCAAGAGTTATAATGTACTCCCATTTGTTTCCTTTTTTTAACAGAAAAGAAAACGGCGGAGAAAAATGATGAGTTTTACGAATTTTCAAAGACATGCAAACCCAAATTACAAAACCCTATCAGCTCACAGCAGCCAGTAGGGGCATTGGCATAAATTCTGCAAAGAATAAATGCTGAAGCGATTGTGGAGAAATGTGTACCCTCGATTCTAAAGGGGACGTAATAAGTGCCACTAATGAAAACACAAAGAAGGTGCTTTGAAAAGGGAAAAACGGTGCTACCAGTCAGTCAATCACACCCACTGCTGGGCCTATCACCTGAGAAAATGAGAATCAAAAAGTCACAGGCTGGCAATCCTGCACTCCAACAATATTTACCATAGCCAACACTTGGAAGCAATGAAAATGTCCATCAACCGAGGAATGCACAATGCAGAAGTGGTCCATGTACACAGTGGAAAATTACTCCAATAAAAAATAAAAATTACATGTAAAAATCCAACAAAAATAAGGAGACATCAGCTTGTGTGGGTTTCTCCAGGCACACTCCACTCTAATTTTTAACCGAGAAACACCACAGGCTGCAAGGGCTTTTCCCCAGTTACCAGGGTGGGGAAAATAGAAAGGCTGCTGCCCTCTGGCAGTTACCTGCAAAAGCAGCTTTAAAGCCTGTGCTAATGGTCATTTCATAGGAACAAGTACTGCAGAACTGTAAATGAAACCTGCCCTCAAAATGTCTTGAGGGAGGTAATGGCCAAAACATTTCAAAATGTGACACATACTTTAAGAGAACACTTTGAAGAACTAAGGGGTAATCACAGCTTGAAAAATAAAAAGGACATGCCTTAAAGCTCAATTTCAACGGATTTTGAGGCACATGCGAATTCAACCACAAAGAGGTATCAGCTCACAATTGCCAGAGTAACCATCAGCAAGAAAACTACAAACAATAAATGCTGAAGGTGTTGTGGAGAAATGTATACCCTCAACTTCAAGTGGGACGTAAGTTGGAAAGGGCCACAGATGAGAACAGAAAGGAGGTGCCTTAAAAAGGTAAACATTGAGCTACCATATGACCTAGCAGGCCCACTCCTCGACCTATAATCTAAGAAGACAGAATTGGAAAGACACAGGCAGGCAAATCTGCATTGCACAGTATCACAATAGCCAAGATATGGAAGTAACCAAAAAGTCCACCAACAGATGGGTGGACACAGAAGAACTCCTCCATGTACAGATGGAATATTCGCTACTGAAAAAAATGAAACAATGCCATTTGCAGCACCATAGATGAGTCTAGACGTAATCACGCCCCCTGTAGTAAGTGAGAAAGCAAAAGACACATATCCTATCATATCACTTTTAGGAGTTACTTAAAAATTGATACCAATGAAGATATTTCCACAGAGAGAGGCAATCGCAGATTCATTTAAAAACTTATGGTTCACCAAATAGAAAGGGATGAGGATTGGATACATTACCATATTGAGGTTAACAGAGATATACAAACCATGTGAAATATATAACCACCAAAGACGTACGGAAGACCAGGAGAAGACTACTCAACATTGTGCCATAACCTACATGGGAAAAGGATGAGAGGAAAAATAGATACCTGTATATGTGTGAAAGAACCACATCTTGCACACCTAGAGCAAACAAACCATTGTAATCAAATTTGCTGGGATAAAAAATAAAAAGTAAATTACAAATATGAACAAGAAGTAATGAGACATAAACTTAAAGGGCTTTTTCCTGGCATATTCCATTCTAATATACAACCTAGAACACCACTTCCATTAAGGCTCTGTTTCCCTAGTAACCAAATTTGGTAAAGGAGAAATGCTGCCACCTTGTGGCCGTTTCCTGCAAGAGCAGCTTTAAACTCACAGCTAATGGTCACTTAACATTCACAAGGACTCAGGGCTGTAAGGCCACCTGCCCTAAAAAATTGTGCTGAAGTAGGGAATGGACAAAAAATTTCAAAACAGGCAAATGTTTCAAGAAGAGAATATGAAGAGTTACGTTTTACTGACACTCTTTTTTAAAAAAAGGAAAATGGATAAAAGCTCAACCTCAGGGAGTGTTAGACCGATGTAATCTAATCTACAAAAAGTTTTCAACTTACACCAATCGACTGACCATCAGCAAAAAGTCTACGAACAATAAATGCTGAAGGGGTTTTAGAGAACTGTGTACCCTCTACCTGCTGTTGAGACGTAAAAGGGTAACAGCCAATAATGAGAATAGAAAGGAGCTGTGTTTAAAAGTAAAAATGGAGGTACCATTCAATCCAGCAGGCACGCCATTGGACCTCTCACCTGAGAAGACAAGAATCGAGAAGACACAGGCCGCAAAAGCTGCAGTGCAGCCTTATTCACAATAGCCAAGACCATGAAGCAATCAAAACATCCAACAAGAGGTGAATGGATAAAGAAGAAGGGGTCCATGTACACAATGGAATATTAGCCATGGAAAACAATGAACCATTGCTCTCTGAGGCACCACAAATGAGTCTGGAGATAATCACAAAACATGAGGTAAGTCCAAAAGCAAAAGACCTATATTCTATGATATCACTTATAGGCGTTATCTAATAACTGACACAAATGAACATATTTCCACAGAGAAAGACACTCACAGACTTAGAAAACAAACTATGCTCATCTAAAAGGAAAGGTGGAGTGAATGGATAAATTAAGATTAGTGTTACTATATGTATACAAACACATATTATATACATATCTCAAAAAGACCGACCATATAGCAAGGGAGGTCTGCGGAACATTCTGTAACATTTTACATGGGAAGAGGATCTGTACTTGAATAGACATATATAATCTACAAATGAACCAGATTGTGTACACCTAGGACAAACAATATTCTAAGCTTTACCACAATTAAAAAAATTTTTAAAACCAAGAAGAAATAATGAGACATAAACTTATGGGGGTTTCTCCATGCACATTCCAATGTAATTTACAACCTAGGAACACGACTTCCAGAAAGGCTCTGCTGCCCTAGAAACCAGATTTGGGAATGGAGAAATGCTGCCTGCTTGAGGCCACTTCCCACAACAGCAGCTTTAAACCCATTTCTAAAGGTCAATAAATATTCACCAAACTTGCAGTTCGGGAAATGACACCTGCTCTCTAAAAAAACTCTGGGGTGGAAAATCGACCAAAAAATTCAAAAGAGGGCAACCTTCTAAGAAGACAATTTCAAGAGTTATAATGTACTCCCATTTGTTTCCTTTTTGTAACAGAAAAGAAAACGGCGGAGAAAAATAATGAGTTTTACGAATTTTCAAATACATGCAAACCCAAATTACAAAAATCTATCAGCTCACAGCAGCCAGTAGGGCCATTAGCATAAATTCTGCAAACAATAAATGCTGAAGCGATTGTGGAGAAATGCGTACCCTCGATTCTAAGGGGGACGTGGTAAGAGCCACTAATGAAAACACAAAGGAGGTGCTTTGAAAAGGGAAACAAGGTGCTACCAGTCAATGAATCACACCCACTGCTGGGCCTATCACCTGAGAAAATGAGAATCAAAAAGTCACAGGCTGGCAATTCTGCACTCCAACAATATTTACCATAGCCAACACTTGGAAGAAATGAAAATGTCCATCAACCGAGGAATGCACAAAGTAGAAGTGGTCCACGTACACAGTGGAAAATTACTCCAATAAAAAATAAAAATTACATTTAAAAATCCAACAAAAGTAAGGAGACATCAGCTTGTGTGGGTTTCTCCAGGCACACTCCACTCTAATTTTTAACCGAGAAACACCACAGGCCGCAAGGGCTTTTCCCTAGTTACCAGGGTGGGGAACATAGAAAGGCTGCTGCCCTCTGGCAGTTACCTGCAAAAGCAGCTTTAAAGCCCGTGCTAATGGTCATTTCATAGGAACAAGTACTGCAGAACTGTAAATGAAACTTGCCCTCAAAATGTCTTGAGGGAGGTAATGGCCAAAATATTTCAAATGGTGACACATACTTTAAGAAAACACTATGAAGAAATAAGATCTAATCATAGCTGGAAAAATAAAAAGGACATGTCTAAAAGCTCAATTTCAACGCATTATGAGACACATGCAAATTCAACCACAAAGAGGTATCAGCTCACACCACTCAGAAGAACCATCAGCAAAAACTACAAAGAATAAATGCTGAAGGTGCTGGGAAGAAATGCATACCCTCAACTTTATGTGGGACGTAACCTGGAAAGAGCCACTAAAGAGAACAGAATAGAGGTGCCTTTAAAAGGTAAACATTGAGCTACCATAGGATCCAGCAGACCTATTCCTGGACCTATAAACTAAGAAGACAGAATTGGAAGGACACAGGTATGCAAATCTGCATTGCATAGTATTACAATAGCCAAGATACGGAAGTAACCAAAAAGTCCACCGACAGATGGGCGGACAAAGAAGAACTGCTACCTGTACAGATGGAATATGAGCTAGTGAAAAAATGAAACAATGCCATTTGCAGCACCATAGATGAGTCTAGACGTAATCACGCCACCTGTAGTAAGTGAGAAAGCAAAAGACACATATCCTATCATATCACTTTTAGGAGTTACTTAAAAATTGATACCAATGAAGATATTTCCACAGAGAGAGGCAATCGCAGATTCATTTAAAAACTTATGGTTCACCAAATAGAAAGGGATGAGGATTGGATACATTACCATATTGGGGTTAACAGAGATATACAAACCATGTGAAATATATAACCACCAAAGACGTACGGAAGACCAGGAGAAGACTACTCAACATTGTGCCATAACCTACATGGGAAAAGGATGCGAGGAAAAATAGATACCTGTATATGTGTGAAAGAACCACATCTTGCACACCTAGAGCAAACAAACCATTGTAATCAAATTTGCTGGGATAAAAAATAAAAAGTAAATTACAAATATGAACAAGAAGTAATGAGACATAAACTTAAAGGGCTTTTTCCTGGCATATTCCATTCTAATATACAACCTAGAACACCACTTCCATTAAGGCTCTGTTTCCCTAGTAACCAAATTTGGTAAAGGAGAAATGCTGCCACCTTGTGGCCGTTTCCTGCAAGAGCAGCTTTAAACTCACAGCTAATGGTCACTTAACATTCACAAGGACTCAGGGCTGTAAGGCCACCTGCCCTAAAAAATTGTGCTGAAGTAGGGAATGGACAAAAAATTTCAAAACAGGCAAATGTTTCAAGAAGAGAATATGAAGAGTTACGTTTTACTGACGCTCTTTTTAAAAAAAAGGAAAATGGATAAAAGCTCAACCTCAGGGAGTGTTAGACCGATGTAATCTAATCTACAAAAAGTTTTCAACTTACACCAATCGACTGACCATCAGCAAAAAGTCTATAAACAATAAATGCTGAAGGGGTTTTAGAGAACTGTGTACCCTCTACCTGCTGTTGAGACGTAAAAGGGTAACAGCCAATAATGAGAATAGAAAGGAGCTGTGTTTAAAAGTAAAAATGGAGGTACCATTCAATCCAGCAGGCACGCCATTGGACCTCTCACCTGAGAAGACAAGAATCGAGAAGACACAGGCCGCAAAAGCTGCAGTGCAGCCTTATTCACAATAGCCAAGACCATGAAGCAATCAAAACATCCAACAAGAGGTGAATGGATAAAGAAGAAGGGGTCCATGTACACAATGGAATATTAGCCATGGAAAACAATGAACCATTGCTCTCTGAGGCACCACAAATGAGTCTGGAGATAATCACGAAACATGAGGTAAGTCCAAAAGCAAAAGACCTATATTCTATGATATCACTTATAGGCGTTATCTAATAACTGACACAAATGAACATATTTCCACAGAGAAAGACACTCACAGACTTAGAAAACAAACTATGCTCATCTAAAAGGAAAGGTGGAGTGAATGGATAAATTAAGATTAGTGTTACTATATGTATACAAACACATATTATATACATATCTCAAAAAGACCGACCATATAGCAAGGGAGGTCTGCGGAACATTCTGTAACATTTTACATGGGAAGAGGATCTGTACTTGAATAGACATATATAATCTACAAATGAACCAGATTGTGTACACCTAGGACAAACAATATTCTAAGCTTTACCACAATTAAAAAAATTTTTAAAACCAAGAAGAAATAATGAGACATAAACTTATGGGGGTTTCTCCATGCACATTCCAATGTAATTTACAACCTAGGAACACGACTTCCAGAAAGGCTCTGCTGCCCTAGAAACCAGATTTGGGAATGGAGAAATGCTGCCTGCTTGAGGCCACTTCCCACAACAGCAGCTTTAAACCCATTTCTAAAGGTCAATAAATATTCACCAAACTTGCAGTTCGGGAAATGACACCTGCTCTCTAAAAAAACTCTGGGGTGGAAAATCGACCAAAAAATTCAAAAGAGGGCAACCTTCTAAGAAGACAATTTCAAGAGTTATAATGTACTCCCATTTGTTTCCTTTTTGTAACAGAAAAGAAAACGGCGGAGAAAAATAATGAGTTTTACGAATTTTCAAATACATGCAAACCCAAATTACAAAAATCTATCAGCTCACAGCAGCCAGTAGGGCCATTAGCATAAATTCTGCAAACAATAAATGCTGAAGCGATTGTGGAGAAATGCGTACCCTCGATTCTAAGGGGGACGTGGTAAGAGCCACTAATGAAAACACAAAGGAGGTGCTTTGAAAAGGGAAACAAGGTGCTACCAGTCAATGAATCACACCCACTGCTGGGCCTATCACCTGAGAAAATGAGAATCAAAAAGTCACAGGCTGGCAATTCTGCACTCCAACAATATTTACCATAGCCAACACTTGGAAGAAATGAAAATGTCCATCAACCGAGGAATGCACAAAGTAGAAGTGGTCCACGTACACAGTGGAAAATTACTCCAATAAAAAATAAAAATTACATTTAAAAATCCAACAAAAGTAAGGAGACATCAGCTTGTGTGGGTTTCTCCAGGCACACTCCACTCTAATTTTTAACCGAGAAACACCACAGGCCGCAAGGGCTTTTCCCTAGTTACCAGGGTGGGGAACATAGAAAGGCTGCTGCCCTCTGGCAGTTACCTGCAAAAGCAGCTTTAAAGCCCGTGCTAATGGTCATTTCATAGGAACAAGTACTGCAGAACTGTAAATGAAACTTGCCCTCAAAATGTCTTGAGGGAGGTAATGGCCAAAATATTTCAAATGGTGACACATACTTTAAGAAAACACTATGAAGAAATAAGATCTAATCATAGCTGGAAAAATAAAAAGGACATGTCTAAAAGCTCAATTTCAACGCATTATGAGACACATGCAAATTCAACCACAAAGAGGTATCAGCTCACACCACTCAGAAGAACCATCAGCAAAAACTACAAAGAATAAATGCTGAAGGTGCTGGGAAGAAATGCATACCCTCAACTTTATGTGGGACGTAACCTGGAAAGAGCCACTAAAGAGAACAGAATAGAGGTGCCTTTAAAAGGTAAACATTGAGCTACCATAGGATCCAGCAGACCTATTCCTGGACCTATAAACTAAGAAGACAGAATTGGAAGGACACAGGTATGCAAATCTGCATTGCATAGTATTACAATAGCCAAGATACGGAAGTAACCAAAAAGTCCACCGACAGATGGGCGGACAAAGAAGAACTGCTACCTGTACAGATGGAATATGAGCTAGTGAAAAAATGAAACAATGCCATTTGCAGCACCATAGATGAGTCTAGACGTAATCACGCCACCTGTAGTAAGTGAGAAAGCAAAAGACACATATCCTATCATATCACTTTTAGGAGTTACTTAAAAATTGATACCAATGAAGATATTTCCACAGAGAGAGGCAATCGCAGATTCATTTAAAAACTTATGGTTCACCAAATAGAAAGGGATGAGGATTGGATACATTACCATATTGGGGTTAACAGAGATATACAAACCATGTGAAATATATAACCACCAAAGACGTACGGAAGACCAGGAGAAGACTACTCAACATTGTGCCATAACCTACATGGGAAAAGGATGCGAGGAAAAATAGATACCTGTATATGTGTGAAAGAACCACATCTTGCACACCTAGAGCAAACAAACCATTGTAATCAAATTTGCTGGGATAAAAAATAAAAAGTAAATTACAAATATGAACAAGAAGTAATGAGACATAAACTTAAAGGGCTTTTTCCTGGCATATTCCATTCTAATATACAACCTAGAACACCACTTCCATTAAGGCTCTGTTTCCCTAGTAACCAAATTTGGTAAAGGAGAAATGCTGCCACCTTGTGGCCGTTTCCTGCAAGAGCAGCTTTAAACTCACAGCTAATGGTCACTTAACATTCACAAGGACTCAGGGCTGTAAAGGACACCTGCCCTAAAAAATTGTGCTGAAGTAGGGAATGGACAAAAAAATTCAAAACAGGCAAATGTTTCAAGAAGAGATTATGAAGACTTAAGTTTTACTCACACACTTTTTAAAAAAAAGGAAAATGGATAAAAGCTCAACCTCAGGGAGTGTTAGACGCATGCAATCTAATCTACAAAAAGTTTCAACTTACATCAGTCGAATGACCATCAGCAAAAAGTCTATAAACAATAAATGCTGAAGGGGTTTTAGAGAACTGTGTACCCTCTACCTGCTGGTGAGACGTAAAACGGTAACAGCCAATAATGAGAACCGAAAGGAGCTGTGTTTAAATGTAAAAATGGAGGTATCATTCAATCCAGCAGGCGCACCATTGGACCTCTCACCTGAGAAGACAAGAATGGAGAAGACACAGGCCGCAAAAGCTGCAGTGCAGCCTTATTCACAATAGCCAAGACAGTGAAGCAACCAAAATGTCCACCAACAGGTGAATGGATAAAGAAGAAGTGGTCCATGTACACAATGGAATATTAGCCATGGAAGACAATGAACCATTGCTCTTTGACGCACCACAAATGAGTCTGGAGATAATCACGAAACATGAGGTAACTCGGAAAGCAAAAGACCTGTATTCTATGATATCACCTATAGGCGTTATCTAATAACTGACACAAATGAACATATTTCCACAGAGAAAGACACTCACAGATTTAGAAAACTATGCTCATCTAAAAGGAAAGGTGGAGTGAATGGATAAATTAAGATTAGTGTTACTATATGTATACAAACACATATTATATACATATCTCAAAAATACCGACCATACAGCAAGGAAGTCTGCGGAACCCTCTGTAATATTTTACATGGGAAGAGGATCTGTACTTGAATAGACATATATAATGTACAGATGAACCAGATTGTTTACACCTAGGAGAAACAATATTCTAAGCTTTACCCCAATTAAAAAAAAATTTAAAACCAAGAAGAAATAATGAGACATAAACTTATGGGGGTTTCTCCATGCACATTCCAATGTAATTTACAACCTAGGAACACGACTTCCAGAAAGGCTCTGCTGCCCTAGTAACCAGATTTGGGAATGGAGAAATGCTGCCTCCTTTAGGCCACTTCCCACAACAGCAGCTTTAAACACATTGCTAAAGGTCACTAAATATTCACCAAACTTGCAGTTCGGGAAATGACACCTGCTCTCTAAAAAAAGTCTGAGGTGGAAAATCGACCAAAAAATTCAAAAGAGGGCAACCTTCCAAGAAGACAATATCAAGAGTTATAATGTACTCCCATTTGTTTCCTTTTTTTAACAGAAAAGAAAACGGCGGAGAAAAATGATGAGTTTTACGAATTTTCAAAGACATGCAAACCCAAATTACAAAACCCTATCAGCTCACAGCAGCCAGTAGGGGCATTGGCATAAATTCTGCAAACAATAAATGCTGAAGCGATTGTGGAGAAATGTGTACCCTCGATTCTAAAGGGGACGTAATAAGTGCCACTAATGAAAACACAAAGAAGGTGCTTTGAAAAGGGAAAAACGTTGCTACCAGTCAGTCAATCACACCCACTGCTGGGCCTATCACCTGAGAAAATGAGAATCAAAAAGTCACAGGCTGGCAATCCTGCACTCCAACAATATTTACCATAGCCAACACTTGGAAGCAATGAAAATGTCCATCAACCGAGGAATGCACAATGCAGAAGTGGTCCATGTACACAGTGGAAAATTACTCCAATAAAAAATAAAAATTACATGTAAAAATCCAACAAAAATAAGGAGACATCAGCTTGTGTGGGTTTCTCCAGGCACACTCCACTCTAATTTTTAACCGAGAAACACCACAGGCTGCAAGGGCTTTTCCCCAGTTACCAGGGTGGGGAAAATAGAAAGGCTGCTGCCCTCTGGCAGTTACCTGCAAAAGCAGCTTTAAAGCCTGTGCTAATGGTCATTTCATAGGAACAAGTACTGCAGAACTGTAAATGAAACCTGCCCTCAAAATGTCTTGAGGGAGGTAATGGCCAAAACATTTCAAAATGTGACACATACTTTAAGAGAACACTTTGAAGAACTAAGGGGTAATCACAGCTTGAAAAATAAAAAGGCATGCCTTAAAGCTCAATTTCAACGGATTTTGAGGCACATGCGAATTCAACCACAAAGAGGTATCAGCTCACAATTGCCAGAGTAACCATCAGCAAGAAAACTACAAACAATAAATGCTGAAGGTGTTGTGGAGAAATGTATACCCTCAACTTCAAATGGGACGTAAGTTGGAAAGGGCCACAGATGAGAACAGAAAGGAGGTGCCTTAAAAAGGTAAACATTGAGCTACCATATGACCTAGCAGGTCCACTCCTCGACCTATAATCTAAGAAGACAGAATTGGAAAGACACAGGCAGGCAAATCTGCATTGCACAGTATCACAATAGCCAAGATATGGAAGTAACCAAAAAGTCCACCAACAGATGGGTGGACACAGAAGAACTCCTCCATGTACGGATGGAATATTCGCTACTGAAAAAAATGAAACAATGCCATTTGCAGCACCATAGATGAGTCTAGACGTAATCACGCCACCTGTAGTAAGTGAGAAAGCAAAAGACACATATCCTATCATATCACTTTTAGGAGTTACTTAAAAATTGATACCAATGAAGATATTTCCACAGAGAGAGGCAATCGCAGATTCATTTAAAAACTTATGGTTCACCAAATAGAAAGGGATGAGGATTGGATACATTACCATATTGGGGTTAACAGAGATATACAAACCATGTGAAATATATAACCACCAAAGTCGTACGGAAGACCAGGAGAAGACTACTCAACATTGTGCCATAACCTACATGGGAAAAGGATGCGAGGAAAAATAGATACCTGTATATGTGTGAAAGAACCACATCTTGCACACCTAGAGCAAACAAACCATTGTAATCAAATTTGCTGGGATAAAAAATAAAAAGTAAATTACAAATATGAACAAGAAGTAATGAGACATAAACTTAAAGGGCTTTTTCCTGGCATATTCCATTCTAATATACAACCTAGAACACCACTTCCATTAAGGCTCTGTTTCCCTAGTAACCAAATTTGGTAAAGGAGAAATGCTGCCACCTTGTGGCCGTTTCCTGCAAGAGCAGCTTTAAACTCACAGCTAATGGTCACTTAACATTCACAAGGACTCAGGGCTGTAAAGGACACCTGCCCTAAAAAATTGTGCTGAAGTAGGGAATGGACAAAAAAATTCAAAACAGGCAAATGTTTCAAGAAGAGATTATGAAGACTTAAGTTTTACTCACACACTTTTTAAAAAAAAAGGAAAATGGATAAAAGCTCAACCTCAGGGAGTGTTAGACGCATGCAATCTAATCTACAAAAAGTTTCAACTTACATCATTCGAATGACCATCAGCACAAAGTCTATAAACAATAAATGCTGAAGGGGTTTTAGAGAACTGTGTACCCTCTACCTGCTGGTGAGACGTAAAACGGTAACAGCCAATAATGAGAACCGAAAGGAGCTGTGTTTAAATGTAAAAATGGAGGTATCATTCAATCCAGCAGGCGCACCATTGGACCTCTCACCTGAGAAGACAAGAATGGAGAAGACACAGGCCGCAAAAGCTGCAGTGCAGCCTTATTCACAATAGCCAAGACAGTGAAGCAACCAAAATGTCCACCAACAGGTGAATGGATAAAGAAGAAGTGGTCCATGTACACAATGGAATATTAGCCATGGAAGACAATGAACCATTGCTCTTTGACGCACCACAAATGAGTCTGGAGATAATCACGAAACATGAGGTAACTCGGAAAGCAAAAGACCTGTATTCTATGATATCACCTATAGGCGTTATCTAATAACTGACACAAATGAACATATTTCCACAGAGAAAGACACTCACAGATTTAGAAAACTATGCTCATCTAAAAGGAAAGGTGGAGTGAATGGATAAATTAAGATTAGTGTTACTATATGTATACAAACACATATTATATACATATCTCAAAAATACCGACCATACAGCAAGGAAGTCTGCGGAACCCTCTGTAATATTTTACATGGGAAGAGGATCTGTACTTGAATAGACATATATAATGTACAGATGAACCAGATTGTTTACACCTAGGAGAAACAATATTCTAAGCTTTACCCCAATTAAAAAAAATTTTAAAACCAAGAAGAAATAATGAGACATAAACTTATGGGGGTTTCTCCATGCACATTCCAATGTAATTTACAACCTAGGAACACGACTTCCAGAAAGGCTCTGCTGCCCTAGTAACCAGATTTGGGAATGGAGAAATGCTGCCTCCTTTAGGCCACTTCCCACAACAGCAGCTTTAAACACATTGCTAAAGGTCACTAAATATTCACCAAACTTGCAGTTCGGGAAATGACACCTGCTCTCTAAAAAAAGTCTGAGGTGGAAAATCGACCAAAAAATTCAAAAGAGGGCAACCTTCCAAGAAGACAATATCAAGAGTTATAATGTACTCCCATTTGTTTCCTTTTTTTAACAGAAAAGAAAACGGCGGAGAAAAATGATGAGTTTTACGAATTTTCAAAGACATGCAAACCCAAATTACAAAACCCTATCAGCTCACAGCAGCCAGTAGGGGCATTGGCATAAATTCTGCAAAGAATAAATGCTGAAGCGATTGTGGAGAAATGTGTACCCTCGATTCTAAAGGGGACGTAATAAGTGCCACTAATGAAAACACAAAGAAGGTGCTTTGAAAAGGGAAAAACGGTGCTACCAGTCAGTCAATCACACCCACTGCTGGGCCTATCACCTGAGAAAATGAGAATCAAAAAGTCACAGGCTGGCAATCCTGCACTCCAACAATATTTACCATAGCCAACACTTGGAAGCAATGAAAATGTCCATCAACCGAGGAATGCACAATGCAGAAGTGGTCCATGTACACAGTGGAAAATTACTCCAATAAAAAATAAAAATTACATGTAAAAATCCAACAAAAATAAGGAGACATCAGCTTGTGTGGGTTTCTCCAGGCACACTCCACTCTAATTTTTAACCGAGAAACACCACAGGCTGCAAGGGCTTTTCCCCAGTTACCAGGGTGGGGAAAATAGAAAGGCTGCTGCCCTCTGGCAGTTACCTGCAAAAGCAGCTTTAAAGCCTGTGCTAATGGTCATTTCATAGGAACAAGTACTGCAGAACTGTAAATGAAACCTGCCCTCAAAATGTCTTGAGGGAGGTAATGGCCAAAACATTTCAAAATGTGACACATACTTTAAGAGAACACTTTGAAGAACTAAGGGGTAATCACAGCTTGAAAAATAAAAAGGACATGCCTTAAAGCTCAATTTCAACGGATTTTGAGGCACATGCGAATTCAACCACAAAGAGGTATCAGCTCACAATTGCCAGAGTAACCATCAGCAAGAAAACTACAAACAATAAATGCTGAAGGTGTTGTGGAGAAATGTATACCCTCAACTTCAAGTGGGACGTAAGTTGGAAAGGGCCACAGATGAGAACAGAAAGGAGGTGCCTTAAAAAGGTAAACATTGAGCTACCATATGACCTAGCAGGCCCACTCCTCGACCTATAATCTAAGAAGACAGAATTGGAAAGACACAGGCAGGCAAATCTGCATTGCACAGTATCACAATAGCCAAGATATGGAAGTAACCAAAAAGTCCACCAACAGATGGGTGGACACAGAAGAACTCCTCCATGTACAGATGGAATATTCGCTACTGAAAAAAATGAAACAATGCCATTTGCAGCACCATAGATGAGTCTAGACGTAATCACGCCCCCTGTAGTAAGTGAGAAAGCAAAAGACACATATCCTATCATATCACTTTTAGGAGTTACTTAAAAATTGATACCAATGAAGATATTTCCACAGAGAGAGGCAATCGCAGATTCATTTAAAAACTTATGGTTCACCAAATAGAAAGGGATGAGGATTGGATACATTACCATATTGAGGTTAACAGAGATATACAAACCATGTGAAATATATAACCACCAAAGACGTACGGAAGACCAGGAGAAGACTACTCAACATTGTGCCATAACCTACATGGGAAAAGGATGCGAGGAAAAATAGATACCTGTATATGTGTGAAAGAACCACATCTTGCACACCTAGAGCAAACAAACCATTGTAATCAAATTTGCTGGGATAAAAAATAAAAAGTAAATTACAAATATGAACAAGAAGTAATGAGACATAAACTTAAAGGGCTTTTTCCTGGCATATTCCATTCTAATATACAACCTAGAACACCACTTCCATTAAGGCTCTGTTTCCCTAGTAACCAAATTTGGTAAAGGAGAAATGCTGCCACCTTGTGGCCGTTTCCTGCAAGAGCAGCTTTAAACTCACAGCTAATGGTCACTTAACATTCACAAGGACTCAGGGCTGTAAGGCCACCTGCCCTAAAAAATTGTGCTGAAGTAGGGAATGGACAAAAAATTTCAAAACAGGCAAATGTTTCAAGAAGAGAATATGAAGAGTTACGTTTTACTGACGCTCTTTTTAAAAAAAAGGAAAATGGATAAAAGCTCAACCTCAGGGAGTGTTAGACCGATGTAATCTAATCTACAAAAAGTTTTCAACTTACACCAATCGACTGACCATCAGCAAAAAGTCTACGAACAATAAATGCTGAAGGGGTTTCAGAGAACTGTGTACCCTCTACCTGCTGTTGAGACGTAAAAGGGTAACAGCCAATAATGAGAATAGAAAGGAGCTGTGTTTAAAAGTAAAAATGGAGGTACCATTCAATCCAGCAGGCACGCCATTGGACCTCTCACCTGAGAAGACAAGAATCGAGAAGACACAGGCCGCAAAAGCTGCAGTGCAGCCTTATTCACAATAGCCAAGACCATGAAGCAATCAAAACATCCAACAAGAGGTGAATGGATAAAGAAGAAGGGGTCCATGTACACAATGGAATATTAGCCATGGAAAACAATGAACCATTGCTCTCTGAGGCACCACAAATGAGTCTGGAGATAATCACGAAACATGAGGTAAGTCCAAAAGCAAAAGACCTATATTCTATGATATCACTTATAGGCGTTATCTAATAACTGACACAAATGAACATATTTCCACAGAGAAAGACACTCACAGACTTAGAAAACAAACTATGCTCATCTAAAAGGAAAGGTGGAGTGAATGGATAAATTAAGATTAGTGTTACTATATGTATACAAACACATATTATATACATATCTCAAAAAGACCGACCATATAGCAAGGGAGGTCTGCGGAACATTCTGTAACATTTTACATGGGAAGAGGATCTGTACTTGAATAGACATATATAATCTACAAATGAACCAGATTGTGTACACCTAGGACAAACAATATTCTAAGCTTTACCACAATTAAAAAAATTTTTAAAACCAAGAAGAAATAATGAGACATAAACTTATGGGGGTTTCTCCATGCACATTCCAATGTAATTTACAACCTAGGAACACGACTTCCAGAAAGGCTCTGCTGCCCTAGAAACCAGATTTGGGAATGGAGAAATGCTGCCTGCTTGAGGCCACTTCCCACAACAGCAGCTTTAAACCCATTTCTAAAGGTCAATAAATATTCACCAAACTTGCAGTTCGGGAAATGACACCTGCTCTCTAAAAAAACTCTGGGGTGGAAAATCGACCAAAAAATTCAAAAGAGGGCAACCTTCTAAGAAGACAATTTCAAGAGTTATAATGTACTCCCATTTGTTTCCTTTTTGTAACAGAAAAGAAAACGGCGGAGAAAAATAATGAGTTTTACGAATTTTCAAATACATGCAAACCCAAATTACAAAAATCTATCAGCTCACAGCAGCCAGTAGGGCCATTAGCATAAATTCTGCAAACAATAAATGCTGAAGCGATTGTGGAGAAATGCGTACCCTCGATTCTAAGGGGGACGTGGTAAGAGCCACTAATGAAAACACAAAGGAGGTGCTTTGAAAAGGGAAACAAGGTGCTACCAGTCAATGAATCACACCCACTGCTGGGCCTATCACCTGAGAAAATGAGAATCAAAAAGTCACAGGCTGGCAATTCTGCACTCCAACAATATTTACCATAGCCAACACTTGGAAGAAATGAAAATGTCCATCAACCGAGGAATGCACAAAGTAGAAGTGGTCCACGTACACAGTGGAAAATTACTCCAATAAAAAATAAAAATTACATTTAAAAATCCAACAAAAGTAAGGAGACATCAGCTTGTGTGGGTTTCTCCAGGCACACTCCACTCTAATTTTTAACCGAGAAACACCACAGGCCGCAAGGGCTTTTCCCTAGTTACCAGGGTGGGGAACATAGAAAGGCTGCTGCCCTCTGGCAGTTACCTGCAAAAGCAGCTTTAAAGCCCGTGCTAATGGTCATTTCATAGGAACAAGTACTGCAGAACTGTAAATGAAACTTGCCCTCAAAATGTCTTGAGGGAGGTAATGGCCAAAATATTTCAAATGGTGACACATACTTTAAGAAAACACTATGAAGAAATAAGATCTAATCATAGCTGGAAAAATAAAAAGGACATGTCTAAAAGCTCAATTTCAACGCATTATGAGACACATGCAAATTCAACCACAAAGAGGTATCAGCTCACACCACTCAGAAGAACCATCAGCAAAAACTACAAAGAATAAATGCTGAAGGTGCTGGGAAGAAATGCATACCCTCAACTTTATGTGGGACGTAACCTGGAAAGAGCCACTAAAGAGAACAGAATAGAGGTGCCTTTAAAAGGTAAACATTGAGCTACCATAGGATCCAGCAGACCTATTCCTGGACCTATAAACTAAGAAGACAGAATTGGAAGGACACAGGTATGCAAATCTGCATTGCATAGTATTACAATAGCCAAGATACGGAAGTAACCAAAAAGTCCACCGACAGATGGGCGGACAAAGAAGAACTGCTACCTGTACAGATGGAATATGAGCTAGTGAAAAAATGAAACAATGCCATTTGCAGCACCATAGATGAGTCTAGACGTAATCACGCCACCTGTAGTAAGTGAGAAAGCAAAAGACACATATCCTATCATATCACTTTTAGGAGTTACTTAAAAATTGATACCAATGAAGATATTTCCACAGAGAGAGGCAATCGCAGATTCATTTAAAAACTTATGGTTCACCAAATAGAAAGGGATGAGGATTGGATACATTACCATATTGGGGTTAACAGAGATATACAAACCATGTGAAATATATAACCACCAAAGACGTACGGAAGACCAGGAGAAGACTACTCAACATTGTGCCATAACCTACATGGGAAAAGGATGCGAGGAAAAATAGATACCTGTATATGTGTGAAAGAACCACATCTTGCACACCTAGAGCAAACAAACCATTGTAATCAAATTTGCTGGGATAAAAAATAAAAAGTAAATTACAAATATGAACAAGAAGTAATGAGACATAAACTTAAAGGGCTTTTTCCTGGCATATTCCATTCTAATATACAACCTAGAACACCACTTCCATTAAGGCTCTGTTTCCCTAGTAACCAAATTTGGTAAAGGAGAAATGCTGCCACCTTGTGGCCGTTTCCTGCAAGAGCAGCTTTAAACTCACAGCTAATGGTCACTTAACATTCACAAGGACTCAGGGCTGTAAAGGACACCTGCCCTAAAAAATTGTGCTGAAGTAGGGAATGGACAAAAAAATTCAAAACAGGCAAATGTTTCAAGAAGAGATTATGAAGACTTAAGTTTTACTCACACACTTTTTAAAAAAAAAGGAAAATGGATAAAAGCTCAACCTCAGGGAGTGTTAGACGCATGCAATCTAATCTACAAAAAGTTTCAACTTACATCATTCGAATGACCATCAGCACAAAGTCTATAAACAATAAATGCTGAAGGGGTTTTAGAGAACTGTGTACCCTCTACCTGCTGGTGAGACGTAAAACGGTAACAGCCAATAATGAGAACCGAAAGGAGCTGTGTTTAAATGTAAAAATGGAGGTATCATTCAATCCAGCAGGCGCACCATTGGACCTCTCACCTGAGAAGACAAGAATGGAGAAGACACAGGCCGCAAAAGCTGCAGTGCAGCCTTATTCACAATAGCCAAGACAGTGAAGCAACCAAAATGTCCACCAACAGGTGAATGGATAAAGAAGAAGTGGTCCATGTACACAATGGAATATTAGCCATGGAAGACAATGAACCATTGCTCTTTGACGCACCACAAATGAGTCTGGAGATAATCACGAAACATGAGGTAACTCGGAAAGCAAAAGACCTGTATTCTATGATATCACCTATAGGCGTTATCTAATAACTGACACAAATGAACATATTTCCACAGAGAAAGACACTCACAGATTTAGAAAACTATGCTCATCTAAAAGGAAAGGTGGAGTGAATGGATAAATTAAGATTAGTGTTACTATATGTATACAAACACATATTATATACATATCTCAAAAATACCGACCATACAGCAAGGAAGTCTGCGGAACCCTCTGTAATATTTTACATGGGAAGAGGATCTGTACTTGAATAGACATATATAATGTACAGATGAACCAGATTGTTTACACCTAGGAGAAACAATATTCTAAGCTTTACCCCAATTAAAAAAAATTTTAAAACCAAGAAGAAATAATGAGACATAAACTTATGGGGGTTTCTCCATGCACATTCCAATGTAATTTACAACCTAGGAACACGACTTCCAGAAAGGCTCTGCTGCCCTAGTAACCAGATTTGGGAATGGAGAAATGCTGCCTCCTTTAGGCCACTTCCCACAACAGCAGCTTTAAACACATTGCTAAAGGTCACTAAATATTCACCAAACTTGCAGTTCGGGAAATGACACCTGCTCTCTAAAAAAAGTCTGAGGTGGAAAATCGACCAAAAAATTCAAAAGAGGGCAACCTTCCAAGAAGACAATATCAAGAGTTATAATGTACTCCCATTTGTTTCCTTTTTTTAACAGAAAAGAAAACGGCGGAGAAAAATGATGAGTTTTACGAATTTTCAAAGACATGCAAACCCAAATTACAAAACCCTATCAGCTCACAGCAGCCAGTAGGGGCATTGGCATAAATTCTGCAAAGAATAAATGCTGAAGCGATTGTGGAGAAATGTGTACCCTCGATTCTAAAGGGGACGTAATAAGTGCCACTAATGAAAACACAAAGAAGGTGCTTTGAAAAGGGAAAAACGGTGCTACCAGTCAGTCAATCACACCCACTGCTGGGCCTATCACCTGAGAAAATGAGAATCAAAAAGTCACAGGCTGGCAATCCTGCACTCCAACAATATTTACCATAGCCAACACTTGGAAGCAATGAAAATGTCCATCAACCGAGGAATGCACAATGCAGAAGTGGTCCATGTACACAGTGGAAAATTACTCCAATAAAAAATAAAAATTACATGTAAAAATCCAACAAAAATAAGGAGACATCAGCTTGTGTGGGTTTCTCCAGGCACACTCCACTCTAATTTTTAACCGAGAAACACCACAGGCTGCAAGGGCTTTTCCCCAGTTACCAGGGTGGGGAAAATAGAAAGGCTGCTGCCCTCTGGCAGTTACCTGCAAAAGCAGCTTTAAAGCCTGTGCTAATGGTCATTTCATAGGAACAAGTACTGCAGAACTGTAAATGAAACCTGCCCTCAAAATGTCTTGAGGGAGGTAATGGCCAAAACATTTCAAAATGTGACACATACTTTAAGAGAACACTTTGAAGAACTAAGGGGTAATCACAGCTTGAAAAATAAAAAGGACATGCCTTAAAGCTCAATTTCAACGGATTTTGAGGCACATGCGAATTCAACCACAAAGAGGTATCAGCTCACAATTGCCAGAGTAACCATCAGCAAGAAAACTACAAACAATAAATGCTGAAGGTGTTGTGGAGAAATGTATACCCTCAACTTCAAGTGGGACGTAAGTTGGAAAGGGCCACAGATGAGAACAGAAAGGAGGTGCCTTAAAAAGGTAAACATTGAGCTACCATATGACCTAGCAGGCCCACTCCTCGACCTATAATCTAAGAAGACAGAATTGGAAAGACACAGGCAGGCAAATCTGCATTGCACAGTATCACAATAGCCAAGATATGGAAGTAACCAAAAAGTCCACCAACAGATGGGTGGACACAGAAGAACTCCTCCATGTACAGATGGAATATTCGCTACTGAAAAAAATGAAACAATGCCATTTGCAGCACCATAGATGAGTCTAGACGTAATCACGCCCCCTGTAGTAAGTGAGAAAGCAAAAGACACATATCCTATCATATCACTTTTAGGAGTTACTTAAAAATTGATACCAATGAAGATATTTCCACAGAGAGAGGCAATCGCAGATTCATTTAAAAACTTATGGTTCACCAAATAGAAAGGGATGAGGATTGGATACATTACCATATTGAGGTTAACAGAGATATACAAACCATGTGAAATATATAACCACCAAAGACGTACGGAAGACCAGGAGAAGACTACTCAACATTGTGCCATAACCTACATGGGAAAAGGATGCGAGGAAAAATAGATACCTGTATATGTGTGAAAGAACCACATCTTGCACACCTAGAGCAAACAAACCATTGTAATCAAATTTGCTGGGATAAAAAATAAAAAGTAAATTACAAATATGAACAAGAAGTAATGAGACATAAACTTAAAGGGCTTTTTCCTGGCATATTCCATTCTAATATACAACCTAGAACACCACTTCCATTAAGGCTCTGTTTCCCTAGTAACCAAATTTGGTAAAGGAGAAATGCTGCCACCTTGTGGCCGTTTCCTGCAAGAGCAGCTTTAAACTCACAGCTAATGGTCACTTAACATTCACAAGGACTCAGGGCTGTAAGGCCACCTGCCCTAAAAAATTGTGCTGAAGTAGGGAATGGACAAAAAATTTCAAAACAGGCAAATGTTTCAAGAAGAGAATATGAAGAGTTACGTTTTACTGACGCTCTTTTTAAAAAAAAGGAAAATGGATAAAAGCTCAACCTCAGGGAGTGTTAGACCGATGTAATCTAATCTACAAAAAGTTTTCAACTTACACCAATCGACTGACCATCAGCAAAAAGTCTACGAACAATAAATGCTGAAGGGGTTTCAGAGAACTGTGTACCCTCTACCTGCTGTTGAGACGTAAAAGGGTAACAGCCAATAATGAGAATAGAAAGGAGCTGTGTTTAAAAGTAAAAATGGAGGTACCATTCAATCCAGCAGGCACGCCATTGGACCTCTCACCTGAGAAGACAAGAATCGAGAAGACACAGGCCGCAAAAGCTGCAGTGCAGCCTTATTCACAATAGCCAAGACCATGAAGCAATCAAAACATCCAACAAGAGGTGAATGGATAAAGAAGAAGGGGTCCATGTACACAATGGAATATTAGCCATGGAAAACAATGAACCATTGCTCTCTGAGGCACCACAAATGAGTCTGGAGATAATCACGAAACATGAGGTAAGTCCAAAAGCAAAAGACCTATATTCTATGATATCACTTATAGGCGTTATCTAATAACTGACACAAATGAACATATTTCCACAGAGAAAGACACTCACAGACTTAGAAAACAAACTATGCTCATCTAAAAGGAAAGGTGGAGTGAATGGATAAATTAAGATTAGTGTTACTATATGTATACAAACACATATTATATACATATCTCAAAAAGACCGACCATATAGCAAGGGAGGTCTGCGGAACATTCTGTAACATTTTACATGGGAAGAGGATCTGTACTTGAATAGACATATATAATCTACAAATGAACCAGATTGTGTACACCTAGGACAAACAATATTCTAAGCTTTACCACAATTAAAAAAATTTTTAAAACCAAGAAGAAATAATGAGACATAAACTTATGGGGGTTTCTCCATGCACATTCCAATGTAATTTACAACCTAGGAACACGACTTCCAGAAAGGCTCTGCTGCCCTAGAAACCAGATTTGGGAATGGAGAAATGCTGCCTGCTTGAGGCCACTTCCCACAACAGCAGCTTTAAACCCATTTCTAAAGGTCAATAAATATTCACCAAACTTGCAGTTCGGGAAATGACACCTGCTCTCTAAAAAAACTCTGGGGTGGAAAATCGACCAAAAAATTCAAAAGAGGGCAACCTTCTAAGAAGACAATTTCAAGAGTTATAATGTACTCCCATTTGTTTCCTTTTTGTAACAGAAAAGAAAACGGCGGAGAAAAATAATGAGTTTTACGAATTTTCAAATACATGCAAACCCAAATTACAAAAATCTATCAGCTCACAGCAGCCAGTAGGGCCATTAGCATAAATTCTGCAAACAATAAATGCTGAAGCGATTGTGGAGAAATGCGTACCCTCGATTCTAAGGGGGACGTGGTAAGAGCCACTAATGAAAACACAAAGGAGGTGCTTTGAAAAGGGAAACAAGGTGCTACCAGTCAATGAATCACACCCACTGCTGGGCCTATCACCTGAGAAAATGAGAATCAAAAAGTCACAGGCTGGCAATTCTGCACTCCAACAATATTTACCATAGCCAACACTTGGAAGAAATGAAAATGTCCATCAACCGAGGAATGCACAAAGTAGAAGTGGTCCACGTACACAGTGGAAAATTACTCCAATAAAAAATAAAAATTACATTTAAAAATCCAACAAAAGTAAGGAGACATCAGCTTGTGTGGGTTTCTCCAGGCACACTCCACTCTAATTTTTAACCGAGAAACACCACAGGCCGCAAGGGCTTTTCCCTAGTTACCAGGGTGGGGAACATAGAAAGGCTGCTGCCCTCTGGCAGTTACCTGCAAAAGCAGCTTTAAAGCCCGTGCTAATGGTCATTTCATAGGAACAAGTACTGCAGAACTGTAAATGAAACTTGCCCTCAAAATGTCTTGAGGGAGGTAATGGCCAAAATATTTCAAATGGTGACACATACTTTAAGAAAACACTATGAAGAAATAAGATCTAATCATAGCTGGAAAAATAAAAAGGACATGTCTAAAAGCTCAATTTCAACGCATTATGAGACACATGCAAATTCAACCACAAAGAGGTATCAGCTCACACCACTCAGAAGAACCATCAGCAAAAACTACAAAGAATAAATGCTGAAGGTGCTGGGAAGAAATGCATACCCTCAACTTTATGTGGGACGTAACCTGGAAAGAGCCACTAAAGAGAACAGAATAGAGGTGCCTTTAAAAGGTAAACATTGAGCTACCATAGGATCCAGCAGACCTATTCCTGGACCTATAAACTAAGAAGACAGAATTGGAAGGACACAGGTATGCAAATCTGCATTGCATAGTATTACAATAGCCAAGATACGGAAGTAACCAAAAAGTCCACCGACAGATGGGCGGACAAAGAAGAACTGCTACCTGTACAGATGGAATATGAGCTAGTGAAAAAATGAAACAATGCCATTTGCAGCACCATAGATGAGTCTAGACGTAATCACGCCACCTGTAGTAAGTGAGAAAGCAAAAGACACATATCCTATCATATCACTTTTAGGAGTTACTTAAAAATTGATACCAATGAAGATATTTCCACAGAGAGAGGCAATCGCAGATTCATTTAAAAACTTATGGTTCACCAAATAGAAAGGGATGAGGATTGGATACATTACCATATTGGGGTTAACAGAGATATACAAACCATGTGAAATATATAACCACCAAAGACGTACGGAAGACCAGGAGAAGACTACTCAACATTGTGCCATAACCTACATGGGAAAAGGATGCGAGGAAAAATAGATACCTGTATATGTGTGAAAGAACCACATCTTGCACACCTAGAGCAAACAAACCATTGTAATCAAATTTGCTGGGATAAAAAATAAAAAGTAAATTACAAATATGAACAAGAAGTAATGAGACATAAACTTAAAGGGCTTTTTCCTGGCATATTCCATTCTAATATACAACCTAGAACACCACTTCCATTAAGGCTCTGTTTCCCTAGTAACCAAATTTGGTAAAGGAGAAATGCTGCCACCTTGTGGCCGTTTCCTGCAAGAGCAGCTTTAAACTCACAGCTAATGGTCACTTAACATTCACAAGGACTCAGGGCTGTAAAGGACACCTGCCCTAAAAAATTGTGCTGAAGTAGGGAATGGACAAAAAAATTCAAAACAGGCAAATGTTTCAAGAAGAGATTATGAAGACTTAAGTTTTACTCACACACTTTTTAAAAAAAAAGGAAAATGGATAAAAGCTCAACCTCAGGGAGTGTTAGACGCATTCAATCTAATCTACAAAAAGTTTCAACTTACATCATTCGAATGACCATCAGCACAAAGTCTATAAACAATAAATGCTGAAGGGGTTTTAGAGAACTGTGTACCCTCTACCTGCTGGTGAGACGTAAAACGGTAACAGCCAATAATGAGAACCGAAAGGAGCTGTGTTTAAATGTAAAAATGGAGGTATCATTCAATCCAGCAGGCGCACCATTGGACCTCTCACCTGAGAAGACAAGAATGGAGAAGACACAGGCCGCAAAAGCTGCAGTGCAGCCTTATTCACAATAGCCAAGACAGTGAAGCAACCAAAATGTCCACCAACAGGTGAATGGATAAAGAAGAAGTGGTCCATGTACACAATGGAATATTAGCCATGGAAGACAATGAACCATTGCTCTTTGACGCACCACAAATGAGTCTGGAGATAATCACGAAACATGAGGTAACTCGGAAAGCAAAAGACCTGTATTCTATGATATCACCTATAGGCGTTATCTAATAACTGACACAAATGAACATATTTCCACAGAGAAAGACACTCACAGATTTAGAAAACTATGCTCATCTAAAAGGAAAGGTGGAGTGAATGGATAAATTAAGATTAGTGTTACTATATGTATACAAACACATATTATATACATATCTCAAAAATACCGACCATACAGCAAGGAAGTCTGCGGAACCCTCTGTAATATTTTACATGGGAAGAGGATCTGTACTTGAATAGACATATATAATGTACAGATGAACCAGATTGTTTACACCTAGGAGAAACAATATTCTAAGCTTTACCCCAATTAAAAAAAATTTTAAAACCAAGAAGAAATAATGAGACATAAACTTATGGGGGTTTCTCCATGCACATTCCAATGTAATTTACAACCTAGGAACACGACTTCCAGAAAGGCTCTGCTGCCCTAGTAACCAGATTTGGGAATGGAGAAATGCTGCCTCCTTTAGGCCACTTCCCACAACAGCAGCTTTAAACACATTGCTAAAGGTCACTAAATATTCACCAAACTTGCAGTTCGGGAAATGACACCTGCTCTCTAAAAAAAGTCTGAGGTGGAAAATCGACCAAAAAATTCAAAAGAGGGCAACCTTCCAAGAAGACAATATCAAGAGTTATAATGTACTCCCATTTGTTTCCTTTTTTTAACAGAAAAGAAAACGGCGGAGAAAAATGATGAGTTTTACGAATTTTCAAAGACATGCAAACCCAAATTACAAAACCCTATCAGCTCACAGCAGCCAGTAGGGGCATTGGCATAAATTCTGCAAACAATAAATGCTGAAGCGATTGTGGAGAAATGTGTACCCTCGATTCTAAAGGGGACGTAATAAGTGCCACTAATGAAAACACAAAGAAGGTGCTTTGAAAAGGGAAAAAAGGTGCTACCAGTCAGTCAATCACACCCACTGCTGGGCCTATCACCTGAGAAAATGAGAATCAAAAAGTCACAGGCTGGCAATCCTGCACTCCAACAATATTTACCATAGCCAACACTTGGAAGCAATGAAAATGTCCATCAACCGAGGAATGCACAATGCAGAAGTGGTCCATGTACACAGTGGAAAATTACTCCAATAAAAAATAAAAATTACATGTAAAAATCCAACAAAAATAAGGAGACATCAGCTTGTGTGGGTTTCTCCAGGCACACTCCACTCTAATTTTTAACCGAGAAACACCACAGGCTGCAAGGGCTTTTCCCCAGTTACCAGGGTGGGGAAAATAGAAAGGCTGCTGCCCTCTGGCAGTTACCTGCAAAAGCAGCTTTAAAGCCTGTGCTAATGGTCATTTCATAGGAACAAGTACTGCAGAACTGTAAATGAAACCTGCCCTCAAAATGTCTTGAGGGAGGTAATGGCCAAAACATTTCAAAATGTGACACATACTTTAAGAGAACACTTTGAAGAACTAAGGGGTAATCACAGCTTGAAAAATAAAAAGGACATGCCTTAAAGCTCAATTTCAACGGATTTTGAGGCACATGCGAATTCAACCACAAAGAGGTATCAGCTCACAATTGCCAGAGTAACCATCAGCAAGAAAACTACAAACAATAAATGCTGAAGGTGTTGTGGAGAAATGTATACCCTCAACTTCAAGTGGGACGTAAGTTGGAAAGGGCCACAGATGAGAACAGAAAGGAGGTGCCTTAAAAAGGTAAACATTGAGCTACCATATGACCTAGCAGGCCCACTCCTCGACCTATAATCTAAGAAGACAGAATTGGAAAGACACAGGCAGGCAAATCTGCATTGCACAGTATCACAATAGCCAAGATATGGAAGTAACCAAAAAGTCCGCCAACAGATGGGTGGACACAGAAGAACTCCTCCATGTACAGATGGAATATTCGCTACTGAAAAAAATGAAACAATGCCATTTGCAGCACCATAGATGAGTCTAGACGTAATCACGCCCCCTGTAGTAAGTGAGAAAGCAAAAGACACATATCCTATCATATCACTTTTAGGAGTTACTTAAAAATTGATACCAATGAAGATATTTCCACAGAGAGAGGCAATCGCAGATTCATTTAAAAACTTATGGTTCACCAAATAGAAAGGGATGAGGATTGGATACATTACCATATTGAGGTTAACAGAGATATACAAACCATGTGAAATATATAACCACCAAAGACGTACGGAAGACCAGGAGAAGACTACTCAACATTGTGCCATAACCTACATGGGAAAAGGATGCGAGGAAAAATAGATACCTGTATATGTGTGAAAGAACCACATCTTGCACACCTAGAGCAAACAAACCATTGTAATCAAATTTGCTGGGATAAAAAATAAAAAGTAAATTACAAATATGAACAAGAAGTAATGAGACATAAACTTAAAGGGCTTTTTCCTGGCATATTCCATTCTAATATACAACCTAGAACACCACTTCCATTAAGGCTCTGTTTCCCTAGTAACCAAATTTGGTAAAGGAGAAATGCTGCCACCTTGTGGCCGTTTCCTGCAAGAGCAGCTTTAAACTCACAGCTAATGGTCACTTAACATTCACAAGGACTCAGGGCTGTAAGGCCACCTGCCCTAAAAAATTGTGCTGAAGTAGGGAATGGACAAAAAATTTCAAAACAGGCAAATGTTTCAAGAAGAGAATATGAAGAGTTACGTTTTACTGACGCTCTTTTTAAAAAAAAGGAAAATGGATAAAAGCTCAACCTCAGGGAGTGTTAGACCGATGTAATCTAATCTACAAAAAGTTTTCAACTTACACCAATCGACTGACCATCAGCAAAAAGTCTACGAACAATAAATGCTGAAGGGGTTTTAGAGAACTGTGTACCCTCTACCTGCTGTTGAGACGTAAAAGGGTAACAGCCAATAATGAGAATAGAAAGGAGCTGTGTTTAAAAGTAAAAATGGAGGTACCATTCAATCCAGCAGGCACGCCATTGGACCTCTCACCTGAGAAGACAAGAATGGAGAAGACACAGGCCGCAAAAGCTGCAGTGCAGCCTTATTCACAATAGCCAAGACCATGAAGCAATCAAAACATCCAACAAGAGGTGAATGGATAAAGAAGAAGGGGTCCATGTACACAATGGAATATTAGCCATGGAAAACAATGAACCATTGCTCTCTGAGGCACCACAAATGAGTCTGGAGATAATCACGAAACATGAGGTAAGTCCAAAAGCAAAAGACCTATATTCTATGATATCACTTATAGGCGTTATCTAATAACTGACACAAATGAACATATTTCCACAGAGAAAGACACTCACAGACTTAGAAAACAAACTATGCTCATCTAAAAGGAAAGGTGGAGTGAATGGATAAATTAAGATTAGTGTTACTATATGTATACAAACACATATTATATACATATCTCAAAAAGACCGACCATATAGCAAGGGAGGTCTGCGGAACATTCTGTAACATTTTACATGGGAAGAGGATCTGTACTTGAATAGACATATATAATCTACAAATGAACCAGATTGTGTACACCTAGGACAAACAATATTCTAAGCTTTACCACAATTAAAAAAATTTTTAAAACCAAGAAGAAATAATGAGACATAAACTTATGGGGGTTTCTCCATGCACATTCCAATGTAATTTACAACCTAGGAACACGACTTCCAGAAAGGCTCTGCTGCCCTAGAAACCAGATTTGGGAATGGAGAAATGCTGCCTGCTTGAGGCCACTTCCCACAACAGCAGCTTTAAACCCATTTCTAAAGGTCAATAAATATTCACCAAACTTGCAGTTCGGGAAATGACACCTGCTCTCTAAAAAAACTCTGGGGTGGAAAATCGACCAAAAAATTCAAAAGAGGGCAACCTTCTAAGAAGACAATTTCAAGAGTTATAATGTACTCCCATTTGTTTCCTTTTTGTAACAGAAAAGAAAACGGCGGAGAAAAATAATGAGTTTTACGAATTTTCAAATACATGCAAACCCAAATTACAAAAATCTATCAGCTCACAGCAGCCAGTAGGGCCATTAGCATAAATTCTGCAAACAATAAATGCTGAAGCGATTGTGGAGAAATGCGTACCCTCGATTCTAAGGGGGACGTGGTAAGAGCCACTAATGAAAACACAAAGGAGGTGCTTTGAAAAGGGAAACAAGGTGCTACCAGTCAATGAATCACACACACTGCTGGGCCTATCACCTGAGAAAATGAGAATCAAAAAGTCACAGGCTGGCAATTCTGCACTCCAACAATATTTACCATAGCCAACACTTGGAAGAAATGAAAATGTCCATCAACCGAGGAATGCACAAAGTAGAAGTGGTCCACGTACACAGTGGAAAATTACTCCAATAAAAAATAAAAATTACATTTAAAAATCCAACAAAAGTAAGGAGACATCAGCTTGTGTGGGTTTCTCCAGGCACACTCCACTCTAATTTTTAACCGAGAAACACCACAGGCCGCAAGGGCTTTTCCCTAGTTACCAGGGTGGGGAACATAGAAAGGCTGCTGCCCTCTGGCAGTTACCTGCAAAAGCAGCTTTAAAGCCCGTGCTAATGGTCATTTCATAGGAACAAGTACTGCAGAACTGTAAATGAAACTTGCCCTCAAAATGTCTTGAGGGAGGTAATGGCCAAAATATTTCAAATGGTGACACATACTTTAAGAAAACACTATGAAGAAATAAGATCTAATCATAGCTGGAAAAATAAAAAGGACATGTCTAAAAGCTCAATTTCAACGCATTATGAGACACATGCAAATTCAACCACAAAGAGGTATCAGCTCACACCACTCAGAAGAACCATCAGCAAAAACTACAAAGAATAAATGCTGAAGGTGCTGGGAAGAAATGCATACCCTCAACTTTATGTGGGACGTAACCTGGAAAGAGCCACTAAAGAGAACAGAATAGAGGTGCCTTTAAAAGGTAAACATTGAGCTACCATAGGATCCAGCAGACCTATTCCTGGACCTATAAACTAAGAAGACAGAATTGGAAGGACACAGGTATGCAAATCTGCATTGCATAGTATTACAATAGCCAAGATACGGAAGTAACCAAAAAGTCCACCGACAGATGGGCGGACAAAGAAGAACTGCTACCTGTACAGATGGAATATGAGCTAGTGAAAAAATGAAACAATGCCATTTGCAGCACCATAGATGAGTCTAGACGTAATCACGCCACCTGTAGTAAGTGAGAAAGCAAAAGACACATATCCTATCATATCACTTTTAGGAGTTACTTAAAAATTGATACCAATGAAGATATTTCCACAGAGAGAGGCAATCGCAGATTCATTTAAAAACTTATGGTTCACCAAATAGAAAGGGATGAGGATTGGATACATTACCATATTGGGGTTAACAGAGATATACAAACCATGTGAAATATATAACCACCAAAGACGTACGGAAGACCAGGAGAAGACTACTCAACATTGTGCCATAACCTACATGGGAAAAGGATGCGAGGAAAAATAGATACCTGTATATGTGTGAAAGAACCACATCTTGCACACCTAGAGCAAACAAACCATTGTAATCAAATTTGCTGGGATAAAAAATAAAAAGTAAATTACAAATATGAACAAGAAGTAATGAGACATAAACTTAAAGGGCTTTTTCCTGGCATATTCCATTCTAATATACAACCTAGAACACCACTTCCATTAAGGCTCTGTTTCCCTAGTAACCAAATTTGGTAAAGGAGAAATGCTGCCACCTTGTGGCCGTTTCCTGCAAGAGCAGCTTTAAACTCACAGCTAATGGTCACTTAACATTCACAAGGACTCAGGGCTGTAAAGGACACCTGCCCTAAAAAATTGTGCTGAAGTAGGGAATGGACAAAAAAATTCAAAACAGGCAAATGTTTCAAGAAGAGATTATGAAGACTTAAGTTTTACTCACACACTTTTTAAAAAAAAGGAAAATGGATAAAAGCTCAACCTCAGGGAGTGTTAGACGCATGCAATCTAATCTACAAAAAGTTTCAACTTACATCAGTCGAATGACCATCAGCAAAAAGTCTATAAACAATAAATGCTGAAGGGGTTTTAGAGAACTGTGTACCCTCTACCTGCTGGTGAGACGTAAAACGGTAACAGCCAATAATGAGAACCGAAAGGAGCTGTGTTTAAATGTAAAAATGGAGGTATCATTCAATCCAGCAGGCGCACCATTGGACCTCTCACCTGAGAAGACAAGAATGGAGAAGACACAGGCCGCAAAAGCTGCAGTGCAGCCTTATTCACAATAGCCAAGACAGTGAAGCAACCAAAATGTCCACCAACAGGTGAATGGATAAAGAAGAAGTGGTCCATGTACACAATGGAATATTAGCCATGGAAGACAATGAACCATTGCTCTTTGACGCACCACAAATGAGTCTGGAGATAATCACGAAACATGAGGTAACTCAGAAAGCAAAAGACCTGTATTCTATGATATCACCTATAGGCGTTATCTAATAACTGACACAAATGAACATATTTCCACAGAGAAAGACACTCACAGATTTAGAAAACTATGCTCATCTAAAAGGAAAGGTAGAGTGAATGGATAAATTAAGATTAGTGTTACTATATGTATACAAACACATATTATATACATATCTCAAAAATACCGACCATACAGCAAGGAAGTCTGCGGAACCCTCTGTAATATTTTACATGGGAAGAGGATCTGTACTTGAATAGACATATATAATGTACAGATGAACCAGATTGTTTACACCTAGGAGAAACAATATTCTAAACTTTACCCCAATTAAAAAAAATTTTAAAACCAAGAAGAAATAATGAGACATAAACTTATGGGGGTTTCTCCATGCACATTCCAATGTAATTTACAACCTAGGAACACGACTTCCAGAAAGGCTCTGCTGCCCTAGTAACCAGATTTGGGAATGGAGAAATGCTGCCTCCTTTAGGCCACTTCCCACAACAGCAGCTTTAAACACATTGCTAAAGGTCACTAAATATTCACCAAACTTGCAGTTCGGGAAATGACACCTGCTCTCTAAAAAAAGTCTGAGGTGGAAAATCGACCAAAAAATTCAAAAGAGGGCAACCTTCCAAGAAGACAATATCAAGAGTTATAATGTACTCCCATTTGTTTCCTTTTTTTAACAGAAAAGAAAACGGCGGAGAAAAATGATGAGTTTTACGAATTTTCAAAGACATGCAAACCCAAATTACAAAACCCTATCAGCTCACAGCAGCCAGTAGGGGCATTGGCATAAATTCTGCA
This sequence comes from Eschrichtius robustus, assembly GCF_028021215.1. Lineage (NCBI taxonomy): Eukaryota > Metazoa > Chordata > Mammalia > Artiodactyla > Eschrichtiidae > Eschrichtius > Eschrichtius robustus. The sequence goes on along the minus strand of NC_090830.1, from coordinate 55,857,424 downwards.
AACAATAAATGCTGAAGCGATTGTGGAGAAATGTGTACCCTCGATTCTAAAGGGGACGTAATAAGTGCCACTAATGAAAACACAAAGAAGGTGCTTTGAAAAGGGAAAAACGGTGCTACCAGTCAGTCAATCACACCCACTGCTGGGCCTATCACCTGAGAAAATGAGAATCAAAAAGTCACAGGCTGGCAATCCTGCACTCCAACAATATTTACCATAGCCAACACTTGGAAGCAATGAAAATGTCCATCAACCGAGGAATGCACAATGCAGAAGTGGTCTATGAACACAGTGGAAAATTACTCCAATAAAAAATAAAAATTACATGTAAAAATCCAACAAAAATAAGGAGACATCAGCTTGTGTGGGTTTCTCCAGGCACACTCCACTCTAATTTTTAACCGAGAAACACCACAGGCTGCAAGGGCTTTTCCCCAGTTACCAGGGTGGGGAAAATAGAAAGGCTGCTGCCCTCTGGCAGTTACCTGCAAAAGCAGCTTTAAAGCCTGTGCTAATGGTCATTTCATAGGAACAAGTACTGCAGAACTGTAAATGAAACCTGCCCTCAAAATGTCTTGAGGGAGGTAATGGCCAAAACATTTCAAAATGTGACACATACTTTAAGAGAACACTTTGAAGAACTAAGGGGTAATCACAGCTTGAAAAATAAAAAGGACATGCCTTAAAGCTCAATTTCAACGGATTTTGAGGCACATGCGAATTCAACCACAAAGAGGTATCAGCTCACAATTGCCAGAGTAACCATCAGCAAGAAAACTACAAACAATAAATGCTGAAGGTGTTGTGGAGAAATGTATACCCTCAACTTCAAGTGGGACGTAAGTTGGAAAGGGCCACAGATGAGAACAGAAAGGAGGTGCCTTAAAAAGGTAAACATTGAGCTACCATATGACCTAGCAGGCCCACTCCTCGACCTATAATCTAAGAAGACAGAATTGGAAAGACACAGGCAGGCAAATCTGCATTGCACAGTATCACAATAGCCAAGATATGGAAGTAACCAAAAAGTCCACCAACAGATGGGTGGACACAGAAGAACTCCTCCATGTACAGATGGAATATTCGCTACTGAAAAAAATGAAACAATGCCATTTGCAGCACCATAGATGAGTCTAGACGTAATCACGCCCCCTGTAGTAAGTGAGAAAGCAAAAGACACATATCCTATCATATCACTTTTAGGAGTTACTTAAAAATTGATACCAATGAAGATATTTCCACAGAGAGAGGCAATCGCAGATTCATTTAAAAACTTATGGTTCACCAAATAGAAAGGGATGAGGATTGGATACATTACCATATTGAGGTTAACAGAGATATACAAACCATGTGAAATATATAACCACCAAAGACGTACGGAAGACCAGGAGAAGACTACTCAACATTGTGCCATAACCTACATGGGAAAAGGATGCGAGGAAAAATAGATACCTGTATATGTGTGAAAGAACCACATCTTGCACACCTAGAGCAAACAAACCATTGTAATCAAATTTGCTGGGATAAAAAATAAAAAGTAAATTACAAATATGAACAAGAAGTAATGAGACATAAACTTAAAGGGCTTTTTCCTGGCATATTCCATTCTAATATACAACCTAGAACACCACTTCCATTAAGGCTCTGTTTCCCTAGTAACCAAATTTGGTAAAGGAGAAATGCTGCCACCTTGTGGCCGTTTCCTGCAAGAGCAGCTTTAAAGTCACAGTTAATGGTCACTTAACATTCACAAGGACTCAGGGCTGTAAGGCCACCTGCCCTAAAAAATTGTGCTGAAGTAGGGAATGGACAAAAAATTTCAAAACAGGCAAATGTTTCAAGAAGAGAATATGAAGAGTTACGTTTTACTGACGCTCTTTTTAAAAAAAAGGAAAATGGATAAAAGCTCAACCTCAGGGAGTGTTAGACCGATGTAATCTAATCTACAAAAAGTTTTCAACTTACACCAATCGACTGACCATCAGCAAAAAGTCTACGAACAATAAATGCTGAAGGGGTTTTAGAGAACTGTGTACCCTCTACCTGCTGTTGAGACGTAAAAGGGTAACAGCCAATAATGAGAATAGAAAGGAGCTGTGTTTAAAAGTAAAAATGGAGGTACCATTCAATCCAGCAGGCACGCCATTGGACCTCTCACCTGAGAAGACAAGAATGGAGAAGACACAGGCCGCAAAAGCTGCAGTGCAGCCTTATTCACAATAGCCAAGACCATGAAGCAATCAAAACATCCAACAAGAGGTGAATGGATAAAGAAGAAGGGGTCCATGTACACAATGGAATATTAGCCATGGAAAACAATGAACCATTGCTCTCTGAGGCACCACAAATGAGTCTGGAGATAATCACGAAACATGAGGTAAGTCCAAAAGCAAAAGACCTATATTCTATGATATCACTTATAGGCGTTATCTAATAACTGACACAAATGAACATATTTCCACAGAGAAAGACACTCACAGACTTAGAAAACAAACTATGCTCATCTAAAAGGAAAGGTGGAGTGAATGGATAAATTAAGATTAGTGTTACTATATGTATACAAACACATATTATATACATATCTCAAAAAGACCGACCATATAGCAAGGGAGGTCTGCGGAACATTCTGTAACATTTTACATGGGAAGAGGATCTGTACTTGAATAGACATATATAATCTACAAATGAACCAGATTGTGTACACCTAGGACAAACAATATTCTAAGCTTTACCACAATTAAAAAAATTTTTAAAACCAAGAAGAAATAATGAGACATAAACTTATGGGGGTTTCTCCATGCACATTCCAATGTAATTTACAACCTAGGAACACGACTTCCAGAAAGGCTCTGCTGCCCTAGAAACCAGATTTGGGAATGGAGAAATGCTGCCTGCTTGAGGCCACTTCCCACAACAGCAGCTTTAAACCCATTTCTAAAGGTCAATAAATATTCACCAAACTTGCAGTTCGGGAAATGACACCTGCTCTCTAAAAAAACTCTGGGGTGGAAAATCGACCAAAAAATTCAAAAGAGGGCAACCTTCTAAGAAGACAATTTCAAGAGTTATAATGTACTCCCATTTGTTTCCTTTTTGTAACAGAAAAGAAAACGGCGGAGAAAAATAATGAGTTTTACGAATTTTCAAATACATGCAAACCCAAATTACAAAAATCTATCAGCTCACAGCAGCCAGTAGGGCCATTAGCATAAATTCTGCAAACAATAAATGCTGAAGCGATTGTGGAGAAATGCGTACCCTCGATTCTAAGGGGGACGTGGTAAGAGCCACTAATGAAAACACAAAGGAGGTGCTTTGAAAAGGGAAACAAGGTGCTACCAGTCAATGAATCACACCCACTGCTGGGCCTATCACCTGAGAAAATGAGAATCAAAAAGTCACAGGCTGGCAATTCTGCACTCCAACAATATTTACCATAGCCAACACTTGGAAGAAATGAAAATGTCCATCAACCGAGGAATGCACAAAGTAGAAGTGGTCCACGTACACAGTGGAAAATTACTCCAATAAAAAATAAAAATTACATTTAAAAATCCAACAAAAGTAAGGAGACATCAGCTTGTGTGGGTTTCTCCAGGCACACTCCACTCTAATTTTTAACCGAGAAACACCACAGGCCGCAAGGGCTTTTCCCTAGTTACCAGGGTGGGGAACATAGAAAGGCTGCTGCCCTCTGGCAGTTACCTGCAAAAGCAGCTTTAAAGCCCGTGCTAATGGTCATTTCATAGGAACAAGTACTGCAGAACTGTAAATGAAACTTGCCCTCAAAATGTCTTGAGGGAGGTAATGGCCAAAATATTTCAAATGGTGACACATACTTTAAGAAAACACTATGAAGAAATAAGCTCTAATCATAGCTGGAAAAATAAAAAGGACATGTCTAAAAGCTCAATTTCAACGCATTATGAGACACATGCATATTCAACCACAAAGAGGTATCAGCTCACACCACTCAGAAGAACCATCAGCAAAAACTACAAAGAATAAATGCTGAAGGTGCTGGGAAGAAATGCATACCCTCAACTTTATGTGGGACGTAACCTGGAAAGAGCCACTAAAGAGAACAGAATAGAGGTGCCTTTAAAAGGTAAACATTGAGCTACCATAGGATCCAGCAGACCTATTCCTGGACCTATAAACTAAGAAGACAGAATTGGAAGGACACAGGTATGCAAATCTGCATTGCATAGTATTACAATAGCCAAGATACGGAAGTAACCAAAAAGTCCACCGACAGATGGGCGGACAAAGAAGAACTGCTACCTGTACAGATGGAATATGAGCTAGTGAAAAAATGAAACAATGCCATTTGCAGCACCATAGATGAGTCTAGACGTAATCACGCCACCTGTAGTAAGTGAGAAAGCAAAAGACACATATCCTATCATATCACTTTTAGGAGTTACTTAAAAATTGATACCAATGAAGATATTTCCACAGAGAGAGGCAATCGCAGATTCATTTAAAAACTTATGGTTCACCAAATAGAAAGGGATGAGGATTGGATACATTACCATATTGGGGTTAACAGAGATATACAAACCATGTGAAATATATAACCACCAAAGACGTACGGAAGACCAGGAGAAGACTACTCAACATTGTGCCATAACCTACATGGGAAAAGGATGCGAGGAAAAATAGATACCTGTATATGTGTGAAATAACCACATCTTGCACACCTAGAGCAAACAAACCATTGTAATCAAATTTGCTGGGATAAAAAATAAAAAGTAAATTACAAATATGAACAAGAAGTAATGAGACATAAACTTAAAGGGCTTTTTCCTGGCATATTCCATTCTAATATACAACCTAGAACACCACTTCCATTAAGGCTCTGTTTCCCTAGTAACCAAATTTGGTAAAGGAGAAATGCTGCCACCTTGTGGCCGTTTCCTGCAAGAGCAGCTTTAAACTCACAGCTAATGGTCACTTAACATTCACAAGGACTCAGGGCTGTAAAGGACACCTGCCCTAAAAAATTGTGCTGAAGTAGGGAATGGACAAAAAAATTCAAAACAGGCAAATGTTTCAAGAAGAGATTATGAAGACTTAAGTTTTACTCACACACTTTTTAAAAAAAAAGGAAAATGGATAAAAGCTCAACCTCAGGGAGTGTTAGACGCATGCAATCTAATCTACAAAAAGTTTCAACTTACATCAGTCGAATGACCATCAGCACAAAGTCTATAAACAATAAATGCTGAAGGGGTTTTAGAGAACTGTGTACCCTCTACCTGCTGGTGAGACGTAAAACGGTAACAGCCAATAATGAGAACCGAAAGGAGCTGTGTTTAAATGTAAAAATGGAGGTATCATTCAATCCAGCAGGCGCACCATTGGACCTCTCACCTGAGAAGACAAGAATGGAGAAGACACAGGCCGCAAAAGCTGCAGTGCAGCCTTATTCACAATAGCCAAGACAGTGAAGCAACCAAAATGTCCACCAACAGGTGAATGGATAAAGAAGAAGTGGTCCATGTACACAATGGAATATTAGCCATGGAAGACAATGAACCATTGCTCTTTGACGCACCACAAATGAGTCTGGAGATAATCATGAAACATGAGGTAACTCGGAAAGCAAAAGACCTGTATTCTATGATATCACCTATAGGCGTTATCTAATAACTGACACAAATGAACATATTTCCACAGAGAAAGACACTCACAGATTTAGAAAACTATGCTCATCTAAAAGGAAAGGTGGAGTGAATGGATAAATTAAGATTAGTGTTACTATATGTATACAAACACATATTATATACATATCTCAAAAATACCGACCATACAGCAAGGAAGTCTGCGGAACCCTCTGTAATATTTTACATGGGAAGAGGATCTGTACTTGAATAGACATATATAATGTACAGATGAACCAGATTGTTTACACCTAGGAGAAACAATATTCTAAGCTTTACCCCAATTAAAAAAAATTTTAAAACCAAGAAGAAATAATGAGACATAAACTTATGGGGGTTTCTCCAAGCACATTCCAATGTAATTTACAACCTAGGAACACGACTTCCAGAAAGGCTCTGCTGCCCTAGTAACCAGATTTGGGAATGGAGAAATGCTGCCTCCTTTAGGCCACTTCCCACAACAGCAGCTTTAAACACATTGCTAAAGGTCACTAAATATTCACCAAACTTGCAGTTCGGGAAATGACACCTGCTCTCTAAAAAAAGTCTGAGGTGGAAAATCGACCAAAAAATTCAAAAGAGGGCAACCTTCCAAGAAGACAATATCAAGAGTTATAATGTACTCCCATTTGTTTCCTTTTTTTAACAGAAAAGAAAACGGCGGAGAAAAATGATGAGTTTTACGAATTTTCAAAGACATGCAAACCCAAATTACAAAACCCTATCAGCTCACAGCAGCCAGTAGGGGCATTGGCATAAATTCTGCAAAGAATAAATGCTGAAGCGATTGTGGAGAAATGTGTACCCTCGATTCTAAAGGGGACGTAATAAGTGCCACTAATGAAAACACAAAGAAGGTGCTTTGAAAAGGGAAAAACGGTGCTACCAGTCAGTCAATCACACCCACTGCTGGGCCTATCACCTGAGAAAATGAGAATCAAAAAGTCACAGGCTGGCAATCCTGCACTCCAACAATATTTACCATAGCCAACACTTGGAAGCAATGAAAATGTCCATCAACCGAGGAATGCACAATGCAGAAGTGGTCCATGTACACAGTGGAAAATTACTCCAATAAAAAATAAAAATTACATGTAAAAATCCAACAAAAATAAGGAGACATCAGCTTGTGTGGGTTTCTCCAGGCACACTCCACTCTAATTTTTAACCGAGAAACACCACAGGCTGCAAGGGCTTTTCCCCAGTTACCAGGGTGGGGAAAATAGAAAGGCTGCTGCCCTCTGGCAGTTACCTGCAAAAGCAGCTTTAAAGCCCGTGCTAATGGCCATTTCATAGGAACAAGTACTGCAGAACTGTAAATGAAACTTGCCCTCAAAATGTCTTGAGGGAGGTAATGGCCAAAACATTTCAAAATGTGACACATACTTTAAGAGAACACTTTGAAGAACTAAGGGGTAATCACAGCTTGAAAAATAAAAAGGCATGCCTTAAAGCTCAATTTCAACGGATTTTGAGGCACATGCGAATTCAACCACAAAGAGGTATCAGCTCACAATTGCCAGAGTAACCATCAGCAAGAAAACTACAAACAATAAATGCTGAAGGTGTTGTGGAGAAATGTATACCCTCAACTTCAAGTGGGACGTAAGTTGGAAAGGGCCACAGATGAGAACAGAAAGGAGGTGCCTTAAAAAGGTAAACATTGAGCTACCATATGACCTAGCAGGTCCACTCCTCGACCTATAATCTAAGAAGACAGAATTGGAAAGACACAGGCAGGCAAATCTGCATTGCACAGTATCACAATAGCCAAGATATGGAAGTAACCAAAAAGTCCACCAACAGATGGGTGGACACAGAAGAACTCCTCCATGTACAGATGGAATATTCGCTACTGAAGAAAATGAAACAATGCCATTTGCAGCACCATAGATGAGTCTAGACGTAATCACGCCCCCTGTAGTAAGTGAGAAAGCAAAAGACACATATCCTATCATATCACTTTTAGGAGTTACTTAAAAATTGATACCAATGAAGATATTTCCACAGAGAAAGGCAATCACAGATTCATTAAAAAAACTTAGGCTCACCAAAAAGAAAGGGATGAGGATTGGATACATTACCATATTGGGGTTAACAGAGATATACAAACCATGTAAAATATATAATCACCAAAGGCGTACGGAAGACCAGGAGAAGACTACTCAACATTCTGTCATAACCTAAATGGGAAAAGGATGCGAGGAAGAGTAGATACACATATATGTATGAAACAACCACATCTTGCACACCAAGAAGAAACAAACCATTGTAATCAAATTTGCTGGGATAAAAAATAAAAAGTAAATTACAAATATGAACAAGAAGTAATGAGACATAAACTTAAAGGGCTTTTTCCTGGCATATTCCATTCTAATATACAACCTAGAACACCACTTCCATTAAGGCTCTGTTTCCCTAGTAACCAAATTTGGTAAAGGAGAAATGCTGCCACCTTGTGGCCGTTTCCTGCAAGAGCAGCTTTAAAGTCACAGCTAATGGTCACTTAACATTCACAAGGACTCAGGGCTGTAAGGCCACCTGCCCTAAAAAATTGTGCTGAAGTAGGGAATGGACAAAAAATTTCAAAACAGGCAAATGTTTCAAGAAGAGAATATGAAGAGTTACGTTTTACTGACGCTCTTTTTAAAAAAAAGGAAAATGGATAAAAGCTCAACCTCAGGGAGTGTTAGACCCATGCAATCTAATCTACAAAAAGTTTTCAACTTACACCAATCGACTGACCATCAGCAAAAAGTCTACGAACAATAAATGCTGAAGGGGTTTTAGAGAACTGTGTACCCTCTACCTGCTGTTGAGACGTAAAAGGGTAACAGCCAATAATGAGAATAGAAAGGAGCTGTGTTTAAAAGTAAAAATGGAGGTACCATTCAATCCAGCAGGCACGCCATTGGACCTCTCACCTGAGAAGACAAGAATCGAGAAGACACAGGCCGCAAAAGCTGCAGTGCAGCCTTATTCACAATAGCCAAGACCATGAAGCAATCAAAACATCCAACAAGAGGTGAATGGATAAAGAAGAAGGGGTCCATGTACACAATGGAATATTAGCCATGGAAAACAATGAACCATTGCTCTCTGAGGCACCACAAATGAGTCTGGAGATAATCACGAAACATGAGGTAAGTCCAAAAGCAAAAGACCTATATTCTATGATATCACTTATAGGCGTTATCTAATAACTGACACAAATGAACATATTTCCACAGAGAAAGACACTCACAGACTTAGAAAACAAACTATGCTCATCTAAAAGGAAAGGTGGAGTGAATGGATAAATTAAGATTAGTGTTACTATATGTATACAAACACATATTATATACATATCTCAAAAAGACCGACCATATAGCAAGGGAGGTCTGCGGAACATTCTGTAACATTTTACATGGGAAGAGGATCTGTACTTGAATAGACATATATAATCTACAAATGAACCAGATTGTGTACACCTAGGACAAACAATATTCTAAGCTTTACCACAATTAAAAAAATTTTTAAAACCAAGAAGAAATAATGAGACATAAACTTATGGGGGTTTCTCCATGCACATTCCAATGTAATTTACAACCTAGGAACACGACTTCCAGAAAGGCTCTGCTGCCCTAGAAACCAGATTTGGGAATGGAGAAATGCTGCCTGCTTGAGGCCACTTCCCACAACAGCAGCTTTAAACCCATTTCTAAAGGTCAATAAATATTCACCAAACTTGCAGTTCGGGAAATGACACCTGCTCTCTAAAAAAACTCTGGGGTGGAAAATCGACCAAAAAATTCAAAAGAGGGCAACCTTCTAAGAAGACAATTTCAAGAGTTATAATGTACTCCCATTTGTTTCCTTTTTGTAACAGAAAAGAAAACGGCGGAGAAAAATAATGAGTTTTACGAATTTTCAAATACATGCAAACCCAAATTACAAAAATCTATCAGCTCACAGCAGCCAGTAGGGCCATTAGCATAAATTCTGCAAACAATAAATGCTGAAGCGATTGTGGAGAAATGCGTACCCTCGATTCTAAGGGGGACGTGGTAAGAGCCACTAATGAAAACACAAAGGAGGTGCTTTGAAAAGGGAAACAAGGTGCTACCAGTCAATGAATCACACACACTGCTGGGCCTATCACCTGAGAAAATGAGAATCAAAAAGTCACAGGCTGGCAATTCTGCACTCCAACAATATTTACCATAGCCAACACTTGGAAGAAATGAAAATGTCCATCAACCGAGGAATGCACAAAGTAGAAGTGGTCCACGTACACAGTGGAAAATTACTCCAATAAAAAATAAAAATTACATTTAAAAATCCAACAAAAGTAAGGAGACATCAGCTTGTGTGGGTTTCTCCAGGCACACTCCACTCTAATTTTTAACCGAGAAACACCACAGGCCGCAAGGGCTTTTCCCTAGTTACCAGGGTGGGGAACATAGAAAGGCTGCTGCCCTCTGGCAGTTACCTGCAAAAGCAGCTTTAAAGCCCGTGCTAATGGTCATTTCATAGGAACAAGTACTGCAGAACTGTAAATGAAACTTGCCCTCAAAATGTCTTGAGGGAGGTAATGGCCAAAATATTTCAAATGGTGACACATACTTTAAGAAAACACTATGAAGAAATAAGATCTAATCATAGCTGGAAAAATAAAAAGGACATGTCTAAAAGCTCAATTTCAACGCATTATGAGACACATGGAAATTCAACCACAAAGAGGTATCAGCTCACACCACTCAGAAGAACCATCAGCAAAAACTACAAAGAATAAATGCTGAAGGTGCTGGGAAGAAATGCATACCCTCAACTTTATGTGGGACGTAACCTGGAAAGAGCCACTAAGGAGAACAGAATAGAGGTGCCTTTAAAAGGTAAACATTGAGCTACCATAGGATCCAGCAGACCTATTCCTGGACCTATAAACTAAGAAGACAGAATTGGAAGGACACAGGTATGCAAATCTGCATTGCATAGTATTACAATAGCCAAGATACGGAAGTAACCAAAAAGTCCACCGACAGATGGGCGGACAAAGAAGAACTGCTACCTGTACAGATGGAATATGAGCTAGTGAAAAAATGAAACAATGCCATTTGCAGCACCATAGATGAGTCTAGACGTAATCACGCCACCTGTAGTAAGTGAGAAAGCAAAAGACACATATCCTATCATATCACTTTTAGGAGTTACTTAAAAATTGATACCAATGAAGATATTTCCACAGAGAGAGGCAATCGCAGATTCATTTAAAAACTTATGGTTCACCAAATAGAAAGGGATGAGGATTGGATACATTACCATATTGGGGTTAACAGAGATATACAAACCATGTGAAATATATAACCACCAAAGACGTACGGAAGACCAGGAGAAGACTACTCAACATTGTGCCATAACCTACATGGGAAAAGGATGCGAGGAAAAATAGATACCTGTATATGTGTGAAAGAACCACATCTTGCACACCTAGAGCAAACAAACCATTGTAATCAAATTTGCTGGGATAAAAAATAAAAAGTAAATTACAAATATGAACAAGAAGTAATGAGACATAAACTTAAAGGGCTTTTTCCTGGCATATTCCATTCTAATATACAACCTAGAACACCACTTCCATTAAGGCTCTGTTTCCCTAGTAACCAAATTTGGTAAAGGAGAAATGCTGCCACCTTGTGGCCGTTTCCTGCAAGAGCAGCTTTAAACTCACAGCTAATGGTCACTTAACATTCACAAGGACTCAGGGCTGTAAAGGACACCTGCCCTAAAAAATTGTGCTGAAGTAGGGAATGGACAAAAAAATTCAAAACAGGCAAATGTTTCAAGAAGAGATTATGAAGACTTAAGTTTTACTCACACACTTTTTAAAAAAAAGGAAAATGGATAAAAGCTCAACCTCAGGGAGTGTTAGACGCATGCAATCTAATCTACAAAAAGTTTCAACTTACATCAGTCGAATGACCATCAGCAAAAAGTCTATAAACAATAAATGCTGAAGGGGTTTTAGAGAACTGTGTACCCTCTACCTGCTGGTGAGACGTAAAACGGTAACAGCCAATAATGAGAACCGAAAGGAGCTGTGTTTAAATGTAAAAATGGAGGTATCATTCAATCCAGCAGGCGCACCATTGGACCTCTCACCTGAGAAGACAAGAATGGAGAAGACACAGGCCGCAAAAGCTGCAGTGCAGCCTTATTCACAATAGCCAAGACAGTGAAGCAACCAAAATGTCCACCAACAGGTGAATGGATAAAGAAGAAGTGGTCCATGTACACAATGGAATATTAGCCATGGAAGACAATGAACCATTGCTCTTTGACGCACCACAAATGAGTCTGGAGATAATCACGAAACATGAGGTAACTCGGAAAGCAAAAGACCTGTATTCTATGATATCACCTATAGGCGTTATCTAATAACTGACACAAATGAACATATTTCCACAGAGAAAGACACTCACAGATTTAGAAAACTATGCTCATCTAAAAGGAAAGGTGGAGTGAATGGATAAATTAAGATTAGTGTTACTATATGTATACAAACACATATTATATACATATCTCAAAAATACCGACCATACAGCAAGGAAGTCTGCAGAACCCTCTGTAATATTTTACATGGGAAGAGGATCTGTACTTGAATAGACATATATAATGTACAGATGAACCAGATTGTTTACACCTAGGAGAAACAATATTCTAAGCTTTACCCCAATTAAAAAAAATTTTAAAACCAAGAAGAAATAATGAGACATAAACTTATGGGGGTTTCTCCATGCACATTCCAATGTAATTTACAACCTAGGAACACGACTTCCAGAAAGGCTCTGCTGCCCTAGTAACCAGATTTGGGAATGGAGAAATGCTGCCTCCTTTAGGCCACTTCCCACAACAGCAGCTTTAAACACATTGCTAAAGGTCACTAAATATTCACCAAACTTGCAGTTCGGGAAATGACACCTGCTCTCTAAAAAAAGTCTGAGGTGGAAAATCGACCAAAAAATTCAAAAGAAGGCAACCTTCCAAGAAGACAATATCAAGAGTTATAATGTACTCCCATTTGTTTCCTTTTTTTAACAGAAAAGAAAACGGCGGAGAAAAATGATGAGTTTTACGAATTTTCAAAGACATGCAAACCCAAATTACAAAACCCTATCAGCTCACAGCAGCCAGTAGGGGCATTGGCATAAATTCTGCAAAGAATAAATGCTGAAGCGATTGTGGAGAAATGTGTACCCTCGATTCTAAAGGGGACGTAATAAGTGCCACTAATGAAAACACAAAGAAGGTGCTTTGAAAAGGGAAAAACGGTGCTACCAGTCAGTCAATCACACCCACTGCTGGGCCTATCACCTGAGAAAATGAGAATCAAAAAGTCACAGGCTGGCAATCCTGCACTCCAACAATATTTACCATAGCCAACACTTGGAAGCAATGAAAATGTCCATCAACCGAGGAATGCACAATGCAGAAGTGGTCTATGTACACAGTGGAAAATTACTCCAATAAAAAATAAAAATTACATGTAAAAATCCAACAAAAATAAGGAGACATCAGCTTGTGTGGGTTTCTCCAGGCACACTCCACTCTAATTTTTAACCGAGAAACACCACAGGCTGCAAGGGCTTTTCCCCAGTTACCAGGGTGGGGAAAATAGAAAGGCTGCTGCCCTCTGGCAGTTACCTGCAAAAGCAGCTTTAAAGCCTGTGCTAATGGTCATTTCATAGGAACAAGTACTGCAGAACTGTAAATGAAACCTGCCCTCAAAATGTCTTGAGGGAGGTAATGGCCAAAACATTTCAAAATGTGACACATACTTTAAGAGAACACTTTGAAGAACTAAGGGGTAATCACAGCTTGAAAAATAAAAAGGCATGCCTTAAAGCTCAATTTCAACGGATTTTGAGGCACATGCGAATTCAACCACAAAGAGGTATCAGCTCACAATTGCCAGAGTAACCATCAGCAAGAAAACTACAAACAATAAATGCTGAAGGTGTTGTGGAGAAATGTATACCCTCAACTTCAAATGGGACGTAAGTTGGAAAGGGCCACAGATGAGAACAGAAAGGAGGTGCCTTAAAAAGGTAAACATTGAGCTACCATATGACCTAGCAGGTCCACTCCTCGACCTATAATCTAAGAAGACAGAATTGGAAAGACACAGGCAGGCAAATCTGCATTGCACAGTATCACAATAGCCAAGATATGGAAGTAACCAAAAAGTCCACCAACAGATGGGTGGACACAGAAGAACTCCTCCATATACGGATGGAATATTCGCTACTGAAAAAAATGAAACAATGCCATTTGCAGCACCATAGATGAGTCTAGACGTAATCACGCCACCTGTAGTAAGTGAGAAAGCAAAAGACACATATCCTATCATATCACTTTTAGGAGTTACTTAAAAATTGATACCAATGAAGATATTTCCACAGAGAGAGGCAATCGCAGATTCATTTAAAAACTTATGGTTCACCAAATAGAAAGGGATGAGGATTGGATACATTACCATATTGGGGTTAACAGAGATATACAAACCATGTGAAATATATAACCACCAAAGACGTACGGAAGACCAGGAGAAGACTACTCAACATTGTGCCATAACCTACATGGGAAAAGGATGCGAGGAAAAATAGATACCTGTATATGTGTGAAAGAACCACATCTTGCACACCTAGAGCAAACAAACCATTGTAATCAAATTTGCTGGGATAAAAAATAAAAAGTAAATTACAAATATGAACAAGAAGTAATGAGACATAAACTTAAAGGGCTTTTTCCTGGCATATTCCATTCTAATATACAACCTAGAACACCACTTCCATTAAGGCTCTGTTTCCCTAGTAACCAAATTTGGTAAAGGAGAAATGCTGCCACCTTGTGGCCGTTTCCTGCAAGAGCAGCTTTAAACTCACAGCTAATGGTCACTTAACATTCACAAGGACTCAGGGCTGTAAAGGACACCTGCCCTAAAAAATTGTGCTGAAGTAGGGAATGGACAAAAAAATTCAAAACAGGCAAATGTTTCAAGAAGAGATTATGAAGACTTAAGTTTTACTCACACACTTTTTAAAAAAAAAGGAAAATGGATAAAAGCTCAACCTCAGGGAGTGTTAGACGCATGCAATCTAATCTACAAAAAGTTTCAACTTACATCAGTCGAATGACCATCAGCACAAAGTCTATAAACAATAAATGCTGAAGGGGTTTTAGAGAACTGTGTACCCTCTACCTGCTGGTGAGACGTAAAACGGTAACAGCCAATAATGAGAACCGAAAGGAGCTGTGTTTAAATGTAAAAATGGAGGTATCATTCAATCCAGCAGGCGCACCATTGGACCTCTCACCTGAGAAGACAAGAATGGAGAAGACACAGGCCGCAAAAGCTGCAGTGCAGCCTTATTCACAATAGCCAAGACAGTGAAGCAACCAAAATGTCCACCAACAGGTGAATGGATAAAGAAGAAGTGGTCCATGTACACAATGGAATATTAGCCATGGAAGACAATGAACCATTGCTCTTTGACGCACCACAAATGAGTCTGGAGATAATCACGAAACATGAGGTAACTCGGAAAGCAAAAGACCTGTATTCTATGATATCACCTATAGGCGTTATCTAATAACTGACACAAATGAACATATTTCCACAGAGAAAGACACTCACAGATTTAGAAAACTATGCTCATCTAAAAGGAAAGGTGGAGTGAATGGATAAATTAAGATTAGTGTTACTATATGTATACAAACACATATTATATACATATCTCAAAAATACCGACCATACAGCAAGGAAGTCTGCGGAACCCTCTGTAATATTTTACATGGGAAGAGGATCTGTACTTGAATAGACATATATAATGTACAGATGAACCAGATTGTTTACACCTAGGAGAAACAATATTCTAAGCTTTACCCCAATTAAAAAAAATTTTAAAACCAAGAAGAAATAATGAGACATAAACTTATGGGGGTTTCTCCATGCACATTCCAATGTAATTTACAACCTAGGAACACGACTTCCAGAAAGGCTCTGCTGCCCTAGTAACCAGATTTGGGAATGGAGAAATGCTGCCTCCTTTAGGCCACTTCCCACAACAGCAGCTTTAAACACATTGCTAAAGGTCACTAAATATTCACCAAACTTGCAGTTCGGGAAATGACACCTGCTCTCTAAAAAAAGTCTGAGGTGGAAAATCGACCAAAAAATTCAAAAGAGGGCAACCTTCCAAGAAGACAATATCAAGAGTTATAATGTACTCCCATTTGTTTCCTTTTTTTAACAGAAAAGAAAACGGCGGAGAAAAATGATGAGTTTTACGAATTTTCAAAGACATGCAAACCCAAATTACAAAACCCTATCAGCTCACAGCAGCCAGTAGGGGCATTGGCATAAATTCTGCAAAGAATAAATGCTGAAGCGATTGTGGAGAAATGTGTACCCTCGATTCTAAAGGGGACGTAATAAGTGCCACTAATGAAAACACAAAGAAGGTGCTTTGAAAAGGGAAAAACGGTGCTACCAGTCAGTCAATCACACCCACTGCTGGGCCTATCACCTGAGAAAATGAGAATCAAAAAGTCACAGGCTGGCAATCCTGCACTCCAACAATATTTACCATAGCCAACACTTGGAAGCAATGAAAATGTCCATCAACCGAGGAATGCACAATGCAGAAGTGGTCCATGTACACAGTGGAAAATTACTCCAATAAAAAATAAAAATTACATGTAAAAATCCAACAAAAATAAGGAGACATCAGCTTGTGTGGGTTTCTCCAGGCACACTCCACTCTAATTTTTAACCGAGAAACACCACAGGCTGCAAGGGCTTTTCCCCAGTTACCAGGGTGGGGAAAATAGAAAGGCTGCTGCCCTCTGGCAGTTACCTGCAAAAGCAGCTTTAAAGCCTGTGCTAATGGTCATTTCATAGGAACAAGTACTGCAGAACTGTAAATGAAACCTGCCCTCAAAATGTCTTGAGGGAGGTAATGGCCAAAACATTTCAAAATGTGACACATACTTTAAGAGAACACTTTGAAGAACTAAGGGGTAATCACAGCTTGAAAAATAAAAAGGACATGCCTTAAAGCTCAATTTCAACGGATTTTGAGGCACATGCGAATTCAACCACAAAGAGGTATCAGCTCACAATTGCCAGAGTAACCATCAGCAAGAAAACTACAAACAATAAATGCTGAAGGTGTTGTGGAGAAATGTATACCCTCAACTTCAAGTGGGACGTAAGTTGGAAAGGGCCACAGATGAGAACAGAAAGGAGGTGCCTTAAAAAGGTAAACATTGAGCTACCATATGACCTAGCAGGCCCACTCCTCGACCTATAATCTAAGAAGACAGAATTGGAAAGACACAGGCAGGCAAATCTGCATTGCACAGTATCACAATAGCCAAGATATGGAAGTAACCAAAAAGTCCACCAACAGATGGGTGGACACAGAAGAACTCCTCCATGTACAGATGGAATATTCGCTACTGAAAAAAATGAAACAATGCCATTTGCAGCACCATAGATGAGTCTAGACGTAATCACGCCCCCTGTAGTAAGTGAGAAAGCAAAAGACACATATCCTATCATATCACTTTTAGGAGTTACTTAAAAATTGATACCAATGAAGATATTTCCACAGAGAGAGGCAATCGCAGATTCATTTAAAAACTTATGGTTCACCAAATAGAAAGGGATGAGGATTGGATACATTACCATATTGAGGTTAACAGAGATATACAAACCATGTGAAATATATAACCACCAAAGACGTACGGAAGACCAGGAGAAGACTACTCAACATTGTGCCATAACCTACATGGGAAAAGGATGCGAGGAAAAATAGATACCTGTATATGTGTGAAAGAACCACATCTTGCACACCTAGAGCAAACAAACCATTGTAATCAAATTTGCTGGGATAAAAAATAAAAAGTAAATTACAAATATGAACAAGAAGTAATGAGACATAAACTTAAAGGGCTTTTTCCTGGCATATTCCATTCTAATATACAACCTAGAACACCACTTCCATTAAGGCTCTGTTTCCCTAGTAACCAAATTTGGTAAAGGAGAAATGCTGCCACCTTGTGGCCGTTTCCTGCAAGAGCAGCTTTAAACTCACAGCTAATGGTCACTTAACATTCACAAGGACTCAGGGCTGTAAGGCCACCTGCCCTAAAAAATTGTGCTGAAGTAGGGAATGGACAAAAAATTTCAAAACAGGCAAATGTTTCAAGAAGAGAATATGAAGAGTTACGTTTTACTGACGCTCTTTTTAAAAAAAAGGAAAATGGATAAAAGCTCAACCTCAGGGAGTGTTAGACCGATGTAATCTAATCTACAAAAAGTTTTCAACTTACACCAATCGACTGACCATCAGCAAAAAGTCTACGAACAATAAATGCTGAAGGGGTTTTAGAGAACTGTGTACCCTCTACCTGCTGTTGAGACGTAAAAGGGTAACAGCCAATAATGAGAATAGAAAGGAGCTGTGTTTAAAAGTAAAAATGGAGGTACCATTCAATCCAGCAGGCACGCCATTGGACCTCTCACCTGAGAAGACAAGAATGGAGAAGACACAGGCCGCAAAAGCTGCAGTGCAGCCTTATTCACAATAGCCAAGACCATGAAGCAATCAAAACATCCAACAAGAGGTGAATGGATAAAGAAGAAGGGGTCCATGTACACAATGGAATATTAGCCATGGAAAACAATGAACCATTGCTCTCTGAGGCACCACAAATGAGTCTGGAGATAATCACGAAACATGAGGTAAGTCCAAAAGCAAAAGACCTATATTCTATGATATCACTTATAGGCGTTATCTAATAACTGACACAAATGAACATATTTCCACAGAGAAAGACACTCACAGACTTAGAAAACAAACTATGCTCATCTAAAAGGAAAGGTGGAGTGAATGGATAAATTAAGATTAGTGTTACTATATGTATACAAACACATATTATATACATATCTCAAAAAGACCGACCATATAGCAAGGGAGGTCTGCGGAACATTCTGTAACATTTTACATGGGAAGAGGATCTGTACTTGAATAGACATATATAATCTACAAATGAACCAGATTGTGTACACCTAGGACAAACAATATTCTAAGCTTTACCACAATTAAAAAAATTTTTAAAACCAAGAAGAAATAATGAGACATAAACTTATGGGGGTTTCTCCATGCACATTCCAATGTAATTTACAACCTAGGAACACGACTTCCAGAAAGGCTCTGCTGCCCTAGAAACCAGATTTGGGAATGGAGAAATGCTGCCTGCTTGAGGCCACTTCCCACAACAGCAGCTTTAAACCCATTTCTAAAGGTCAATAAATATTCACCAAACTTGCAGTTCGGGAAATGACACCTGCTCTCTAAAAAAACTCTGGGGTGGAAAATCGACCAAAAAATTCAAAAGAGGGCAACCTTCTAAGAAGACAATTTCAAGAGTTATAATGTACTCCCATTTGTTTCCTTTTTGTAACAGAAAAGAAAACGGCGGAGAAAAATAATGAGTTTTACGAATTTTCAAATACATGCAAACCCAAATTACAAAAATCTATCAGCTCACAGCAGCCAGTAGGGCCATTAGCATAAATTCTGCAAACAATAAATGCTGAAGCGATTGTGGAGAAATGCGTACCCTCGATTCTAAGGGGGACGTGGTAAGAGCCACTAATGAAAACACAAAGGAGGTGCTTTGAAAAGGGAAACAAGGTGCTACCAGTCAATGAATCACACACACTGCTGGGCCTATCACCTGAGAAAATGAGAATCAAAAAGTCACAGGCTGGCAATTCTGCACTCCAACAATATTTACCATAGCCAACACTTGGAAGAAATGAAAATGTCCATCAACCGAGGAATGCACAAAGTAGAAGTGGTCCACGTACACAGTGGAAAATTACTCCAATAAAAAATAAAAATTACATTTAAAAATCCAACAAAAGTAAGGAGACATCAGCTTGTGTGGGTTTCTCCAGGCACACTCCACTCTAATTTTTAACCGAGAAACACCACAGGCCGCAAGGGCTTTTCCCTAGTTACCAGGGTGGGGAACATAGAAAGGCTGCTGCCCTCTGGCAGTTACCTGCAAAAGCAGCTTTAAAGCCCGTGCTAATGGTCATTTCATAGGAACAAGTACTGCAGAACTGTAAATGAAACTTGCCCTCAAAATGTCTTGAGGGAGGTAATGGCCAAAATATTTCAAATGGTGACACATACTTTAAGAAAACACTATGAAGAAATAAGATCTAATCATAGCTGGAAAAATAAAAAGGACATGTCTAAAAGCTCAATTTCAACGCATTATGAGACACATGCAAATTCAACCACAAAGAGGTATCAGCTCACACCACTCAGAAGAACCATCAGCAAAAACTACAAAGAATAAATGCTGAAGGTGCTGGGAAGAAATGCATACCCTCAACTTTATGTGGGACGTAACCTGGAAAGAGCCACTAAAGAGAACAGAATAGAGGTGCCTTTAAAAGGTAAACATTGAGCTACCATAGGATCCAGCAGACCTATTCCTGGACCTATAAACTAAGAAGACAGAATTGGAAGGACACAGGTATGCAAATCTGCATTGCATAGTATTACAATAGCCAAGATACGGAAGTAACCAAAAAGTCCACCGACAGATGGGCGGACAAAGAAGAACTGCTACCTGTACAGATGGAATATGAGCTAGTGAAAAAATGAAACAATGCCATTTGCAGCACCATAGATGAGTCTAGACGTAATCACGCCACCTGTAGTAAGTGAGAAAGCAAAAGACACATATCCTATCATATCACTTTTAGGAGTTACTTAAAAATTGATACCAATGAAGATATTTCCACAGAGAGAGGCAATCGCAGATTCATTTAAAAACTTATGGTTCACCAAATAGAAAGGGATGAGGATTGGATACATTACCATATTGGGGTTAACAGAGATATACAAACCATGTGAAATATATAACCACCAAAGACGTACGGAAGACCAGGAGAAGACTACTCAACATTGTGCCATAACCTACATGGGAAAAGGATGCGAGGAAAAATAGATACCTGTATATGTGTGAAAGAACCACATCTTGCACACCTAGAGCAAACAAACCATTGTAATCAAATTTGCTGGGATAAAAAATAAAAAGTAAATTACAAATATGAACAAGAAGTAATGAGACATAAACTTAAAGGGCTTTTTCCTGGCATATTCCATTCTAATATACAACCTAGAACACCACTTCCATTAAGGCTCTGTTTCCCTAGTAACCAAATTTGGTAAAGGAGAAATGCTGCCACCTTGTGGCCGTTTCCTGCAAGAGCAGCTTTAAACTCACAGCTAATGGTCACTTAACATTCACAAGGACTCAGGGCTGTAAAGGACACCTGCCCTAAAAAATTGTGCTGAAGTAGGGAATGGACAAAAAAATTCAAAACAGGCAAATGTTTCAAGAAGAGATTATGAAGACTTAAGTTTTACTCACACACTTTTTAAAAAAAAGGAAAATGGATAAAAGCTCAACCTCAGGGAGTGTTAGACGCATGCAATCTAATCTACAAAAAGTTTCAACTTACATCAGTCGAATGACCATCAGCAAAAAGTCTATAAACAATAAATGCTGAAGGGGTTTTAGAGAACTGTGTACCCTCTACCTGCTGGTGAGACGTAAAACGGTAACAGCCAATAATGAGAACCGAAAGGAGCTGTGTTTAAATGTAAAAATGGAGGTATCATTCAATCCAGCAGGCGCACCATTGGACCTCTCACCTGAGAAGACAAGAATGGAGAAGACACAGGCCGCAAAAGCTGCAGTGCAGCCTTATTCACAATAGCCAAGACAGTGAAGCAACCAAAATGTCCACCAACAGGTGAATGGATAAAGAAGAAGTGGTCCATGTACACAATGGAATATTAGCCATGGAAGACAATGAACCATTGCTCTTTGACGCACCACAAATGAGTCTGGAGATAATCACGAAACATGAGGTAACTCGGAAAGCAAAAGACCTGTATTCTATGATATCACCTATAGGCGTTATCTAATAACTGACACAAATGAACATATTTCCACAGAGAAAGACACT
The DNA here is from genome assembly GCF_028021215.1 of Eschrichtius robustus. Taxonomy (NCBI): domain Eukaryota; kingdom Metazoa; phylum Chordata; class Mammalia; order Artiodactyla; family Eschrichtiidae; genus Eschrichtius; species Eschrichtius robustus. Next base: position 55,835,653 of record NC_090830.1, on the reverse strand, counting down.
CACAGATTTAGAAAACTATGCTCATCTAAAAGGAAAGGTGGAGTGAATGGATAAATTAAGATTAGTGTTACTATATGTATACAAACACATATTATATACATATCTCAAAAATACCGACCATACAGCAAGGAAGTCTGCGGAACCCTCTGTAATATTTTACATGGGAAGAGGATCTGTACTTGAATAGACATATATAATGTACAGATGAACCAGATTGTTTACACCTAGGAGAAACAATATTCTAAGCTTTACCCCAATTAAAAAAAATTTTAAAACCAAGAAGAAATAATGAGACATAAACTTATGGGGGTTTCTCCATGCACATTCCAATGTAATTTACAACCTAGGAACACGACTTCCAGAAAGGCTCTGCTGCCCTAGTAACCAGATTTGGGAATGGAGAAATGCTGCCTCCTTTAGGCCACTTCCCACAACAGCAGCTTTAAACACATTGCTAAAGGTCACTAAATATTCACCAAACTTGCAGTTCGGGAAATGACACCTGCTCTCTAAAAAAAGTCTGAGGTGGAAAATCGACCAAAAAATTCAAAAGAGGGCAACCTTCCAAGAAGACAATATCAAGAGTTATAATGTACTCCCATTTGTTTCCTTTTTTTAACAGAAAAGAAAACGGCGGAGAAAAATGATGAGTTTTACGAATTTTCAAAGACATGCAAACCCAAATTACAAAACCCTATCAGCTCACAGCAGCCAGTAGGGGCATTGGCATAAATTCTGCAAAGAATAAATGCTGAAGCGATTGTGGAGAAATGTGTACCCTCGATTCTAAAGGGGACGTAATAAGTGCCACTAATGAAAACACAAAGAAGGTGCTTTGAAAAGGGAAAAACGGTGCTACCAGTCAGTCAATCACACCCACTGCTGGGCCTATCACCTGAGAAAATGAGAATCAAAAAGTCACAGGCTGGCAATCCTGCACTCCAACAATATTTACCATAGCCAACACTTGGAAGCAATGAAAATGTCCATCAACCGAGGAATGCACAATGCAGAAGTGGTCCATGTACACAGTGGAAAATTACTCCAATAAAAAATAAAAATTACATGTAAAAATCCAACAAAAATAAGGAGACATCAGCTTGTGTGGGTTTCTCCAGGCACACTCCACTCTAATTTTTAACCGAGAAACACCACAGGCTGCAAGGGCTTTTCCCCAGTTACCGGGGTGGGGAAAATAGAAAGGCTGCTGCCCTCTGGCAGTTACCTGCAAAAGCAGCTTTAAAGCCTGTGCTAATGGTCATTTCATAGGAACAAGTACTGCAGAACTGTAAATGAAACCTGCCCTCAAAATGTCTTGAGGGAGGTAATGGCCAAAACATTTCAAAATGTGACACATACTTTAAGAGAACACTTTGAAGAACTAAGGGGTAATCACAGCTTGAAAAATAAAAAGGACATGCCTTAAAGCTCAATTTCAACGGATTTTGAGGCACATGCGAATTCAACCACAAAGAGGTATCAGCTCACAATTGCCAGAGTAACCATCAGCAAGAAAACTACAAACAATAAATGCTGAAGGTGTTGTGGAGAAATGTATACCCTCAACTTCAAGTGGGACGTAAGTTGGAAAGGGCCACAGATGAGAACAGAAAGGAGGTGCCTTAAAAAGGTAAACATTGAGCTACCATATGACCTAGCAGGCCCACTCCTCGACCTATAATCTAAGAAGACAGAATTGGAAAGACACAGGCAGGCAAATCTGCATTGCACAGTATCACAATAGCCAAGATATGGAAGTAACCAAAAAGTCCACCAACAGATGGGTGGACACAGAAGAACTCCTCCATGTACAGATGGAATATTCGCTACTGAAAAAAATGAAACAATGCCATTTGCAGCACCATAGATGAGTCTAGACGTAATCACGCCCCCTGTAGTAAGTGAGAAAGCAAAAGACACATATCCTATCATATCACTTTTAGGAGTTACTTAAAAATTGATACCAATGAAGATATTTCCACAGAGAGAGGCAATCGCAGATTCATTTAAAAACTTATGGTTCACCAAATAGAAAGGGATGAGGATTGGATACATTACCATATTGAGGTTAACAGAGATATACAAACCATGTGAAATATATAACCACCAAAGACGTACGGAAGACCAGGAGAAGACTACTCAACATTGTGCCATAACCTACATGGGAAAAGGATGCGAGGAAAAATAGATACCTGTATATGTGTGAAAGAACCACATCTTGCACACCTAGAGCAAACAAACCATTGTAATCAAATTTGCTGGGATAAAAAATAAAAAGTAAATTACAAATATGAACAAGAAGTAATGAGACATAAACTTAAAGGGCTTTTTCCTGGCATATTCCATTCTAATATACAACCTAGAACACCACTTCCATTAAGGCTCTGTTTCCCTAGTAACCAAATTTGGTAAAGGAGAAATGCTGCCACCTTGTGGCCGTTTCCTGCAAGAGCAGCTTTAAACTCACAGCTAATGGTCACTTAACATTCACAAGGACTCAGGGCTGTAAGGCCACCTGCCCTAAAAAATTGTGCTGAAGTAGGGAATGGACAAAAAATTTCAAAACAGGCAAATGTTTCAAGAAGAGAATATGAAGAGTTACGTTTTACTGACGCTCTTTTTAAAAAAAAGGAAAATGGATAAAAGCTCAACCTCAGGGAGTGTTAGACCGATGTAATCTAATCTACAAAAAGTTTTCAACTTACACCAATCGACTGACCATCAGCAAAAAGTCTACGAACAATAAATGCTGAAGGGGTTTTAGAGAACTGTGTACCCTCTACCTGCTGTTGAGACGTAAAAGGGTAACAGCCAATAATGAGAATAGAAAGGAGCTGTGTTTAAAAGTAAAAATGGAGGTACCATTCAATCCAGCAGGCACGCCATTGGACCTCTCACCTGAGAAGACAAGAATGGAGAAGACACAGGCCGCAAAAGCTGCAGTGCAGCCTTATTCACAATAGCCAAGACCATGAAGCAATCAAAACATCCAACAAGAGGTGAATGGATAAAGAAGAAGGGGTCCATGTACACAATGGAATATTAGCCATGGAAAACAATGAACCATTGCTCTCTGAGGCACCACAAATGAGTCTGGAGATAATCACGAAACATGAGGTAAGTCCAAAAGCAAAAGACCTATATTCTATGATATCACTTATAGGCGTTATCTAATAACTGACACAAATGAGCATATTTCCACAGAGAAAGACACTCACAGACTTAGAAAACAAACTATGCTCATCTAAAAGGAAAGGTGGAGTGAATGGATAAATTAAGATTAGTGTTACTATATGTATACAAACACATATTATATACATATCTCAAAAAGACCGACCATATAGCAAGGGAGGTCTGCGGAACATTCTGTAACATTTTACATGGGAAGAGGATCTGTACTTGAATAGACATATATAATCTACAAATGAACCAGATTGTGTACACCTAGGACAAACAATATTCTAAGCTTTACCACAATTAAAAAAATTTTTAAAACCAAGAAGAAATAATGAGACATAAACTTATGGGGGTTTCTCCATGCACATTCCAATGTAATTTACAACCTAGGAACACGACTTCCAGAAAGGCTCTGCTGCCCTAGAAACCAGATTTGGGAATGGAGAAATGCTGCCTGCTTGAGGCCACTTCCCACAACAGCAGCTTTAAACCCATTTCTAAAGGTCAATAAATATTCACCAAACTTGCAGTTCGGGAAATGACACCTGCTCTCTAAAAAAACTCTGGGGTGGAAAATCGACCAAAAAATTCAAAAGAGGGCAACCTTCTAAGAAGACAATTTCAAGAGTTATAATGTACTCCCATTTGTTTCCTTTTTGTAACAGAAAAGAAAACGGCGGAGAAAAATAATGAGTTTTACGAATTTTCAAATACATGCAAACCCAAATTACAAAAATCTATCAGCTCACAGCAGCCAGTAGGGCCATTAGCATAAATTCTGCAAACAATAAATGCTGAAGCGATTGTGGAGAAATGCGTACCCTCGATTCTAAGGGGGACGTGGTAAGAGCCACTAATGAAAACACAAAGGAGGTGCTTTGAAAAGGGAAACAAGGTGCTACCAGTCAATGAATCACACACACTGCTGGGCCTATCACCTGAGAAAATGAGAATCAAAAAGTCACAGGCTGGCAATTCTGCACTCCAACAATATTTACCATAGCCAACACTTGGAAGAAATGAAAATGTCCATCAACCGAGGAATGCACAAAGTAGAAGTGGTCCACGTACACAGTGGAAAATTACTCCAATAAAAAATAAAAATTACATTTAAAAATCCAACAAAAGTAAGGAGACATCAGCTTGTGTGGGTTTCTCCAGGCACACTCCACTCTAATTTTTAACCGAGAAACACCACAGGCCGCAAGGGCTTTTCCCTAGTTACCAGGGTGGGGAACATAGAAAGGCTGCTGCCCTCTGGCAGTTACCTGCAAAAGCAGCTTTAAAGCCCGTGCTAATGGTCATTTCATAGGAACAAGTACTGCAGAACTGTAAATGAAACTTGCCCTCAAAATGTCTTGAGGGAGGTAATGGCCAAAATATTTCAAATGGTGACACATACTTTAAGAAAACACTATGAAGAAATAAGATCTAATCATAGCTGGAAAAATAAAAAGGACATGTCTAAAAGCTCAATTTCAACGCATTATGAGACACATGCAAATTCAACCACAAAGAGGTATCAGCTCACACCACTCAGAAGAACCATCAGCAAAAACTACAAAGAATAAATGCTGAAGGTGCTGGGAAGAAATGCATACCCTCAACTTTATGTGGGACGTAACCTGGAAAGAGCCACTAAAGAGAACAGAATAGAGGTGCCTTTAAAAGGTAAACATTGAGCTACCATAGGATCCAGCAGACCTATTCCTGGACCTATAAACTAAGAAGACAGAATTGGAAGGACACAGGTATGCAAATCTGCATTGCATAGTATTACAATAGCCAAGATACGGAAGTAACCAAAAAGTCCACCGACAGATGGGCGGACAAAGAAGAACTGCTACCTGTACAGATGGAATATGAGCTAGTGAAAAAATGAAACAATGCCATTTGCAGCACCATAGATGAGTCTAGACGTAATCACGCCACCTGTAGTAAGTGAGAAAGCAAAAGACACATATCCTATCATATCACTTTTAGGAGTTACTTAAAAATTGATACCAATGAAGATATTTCCACAGAGAGAGGCAATCGCAGATTCATTTAAAAACTTATGGTTCACCAAATAGAAAGGGATGAGGATTGGATACATTACCATATTGGGGTTAACAGAGATATACAAACCATGTGAAATATATAACCACCAAAGACGTACGGAAGACCAGGAGAAGACTACTCAACATTGTGCCATAACCTACATGGGAAAAGGATGCGAGGAAAAATAGATACCTGTATATGTGTGAAAGAACCACATCTTGCACACCTAGAGCAAACAAACCATTGTAATCAAATTTGCTGGGATAAAAAATAAAAAGTAAATTACAAATATGAACAAGAAGTAATGAGACATAAACTTAAAGGGCTTTTTCCTGGCATATTCCATTCTAATATACAACCTAGAACACCACTTCCATTAAGGCTCTGTTTCCCTAGTAACCAAATTTGGTAAAGGAGAAATGCTGCCACCTTGTGGCCGTTTCCTGCAAGAGCAGCTTTAAACTCACAGCTAATGGTCACTTAACATTCACAAGGACTCAGGGCTGTAAAGGACACCTGCCCTAAAAAATTGTGCTGAAGTAGGGAATGGACAAAAAAATTCAAAACAGGCAAATGTTTCAAGAAGAGATTATGAAGACTTAAGTTTTACTCACACACTTTTTAAAAAAAAGGAAAATGGATAAAAGCTCAACCTCAGGGAGTGTTAGACGCATGCAATCTAATCTACAAAAAGTTTCAACTTACATCAGTCGAATGACCATCAGCAAAAAGTCTATAAACAATAAATGCTGAAGGGGTTTTAGAGAACTGTGTACCCTCTACCTGCTGGTGAGACGTAAAACGGTAACAGCCAATAATGAGAACCGAAAGGAGCTGTGTTTAAATGTAAAAATGGAGGTATCATTCAATCCAGCAGGCGCACCATTGGACCTCTCACCTGAGAAGACAAGAATGGAGAAGACACAGGCCGCAAAAGCTGCAGTGCAGCCTTATTCACAATAGCCAAGACAGTGAAGCAACCAAAATGTCCACCAACAGGTGAATGGATAAAGAAGAAGTGGTCCATGTACACAATGGAATATTAGCCATGGAAGACAATGAACCATTGCTCTTTGACGCACCACAAATGAGTCTGGAGATAATCACGAAACATGAGGTAACTCAGAAAGCAAAAGACCTGTATTCTATGATATCACCTATAGGCGTTATCTAATAACTGACACAAATGAACATATTTCCACAGAGAAAGACACTCACAGATTTAGAAAACTATGCTCATCTAAAAGGAAAGGTGGAGTGAATGGATAAATTAAGATTAGTGTTACTATATGTATACAAACACATATTATATACATATCTCAAAAATACCGACCATACAGCAAGGAAGTCTGCGGAACCCTCTGTAATATTTTACATGGGAAGAGGATCTGTACTTGAATAGACATATATAATGTACAGATGAACCAGATTGTTTACACCTAGGAGAAACAATATTCTAAGCTTTACCCCAATTAAAAAAAATTTTAAAACCAAGAAGAAATAATGAGACATAAACTTATGGGGGTTTCTCCATGCACATTCCAATGTAATTTACAACCTAGGAACACGACTTCCAGAAAGGCTCTGCTGCCCTAGTAACCAGATTTGGGAATGGAGAAATGCTGCCTCCTTTAGGCCACTTCCCACAACAGCAGCTTTAAACACATTGCTAAAGGTCACTAAATATTCACCAAACTTGCAGTTCGGGAAATGACACCTGCTCTCTAAAAAAAGTCTGAGGTGGAAAATCGACCAAAAAATTCAAAAGAGGGCAACCTTCCAAGAAGACAATATCAAGAGTTATAATGTACTCCCATTTGTTTCCTTTTTTTAACAGAAAAGAAAACGGCGGAGAAAAATGATGAGTTTTACGAATTTTCAAAGACATGCAAACCCAAATTACAAAACCCTATCAGCTCACAGCAGCCAGTAGGGGCATTGGCATAAATTCTGCAAAGAATAAATGCTGAAGCGATTGTGGAGAAATGTGTACCCTCGATTCTAAAGGGGACGTAATAAGTGCCACTAATGAAAACACAAAGAAGGTGCTTTGAAAAGGGAAAAACGGTGCTACCAGTCAGTCAATCACACCCACTGCTGGGCCTATCACCTGAGAAAATGAGAATCAAAAAGTCACAGGCTGGCAATCCTGCACTCCAACAATATTTACCATAGCCAACACTTGGAAGCAATGAAAATGTCCATCAACCGAGGAATGCACAATGCAGAAGTGGTCTATGAACACAGTGGAAAATTACTCCAATAAAAAATAAAAATTACATGTAAAAATCCAACAAAAATAAGGAGACATCAGCTTGTGTGGGTTTCTCCAGGCACACTCCACTCTAATTTTTAACCGAGAAACACCACAGGCTGCAAGGGCTTTTCCCCAGTTACCGGGGTGGGGAAAATAGAAAGGCTGCTGCCCTCTGGCAGTTACCTGCAAAAGCAGCTTTAAAGCCTGTGCTAATGGTCATTTCATAGGAACAAGTACTGCAGAACTGTAAATGAAACCTGCCCTCAAAATGTCTTGAGGGAGGTAATGGCCAAAACATTTCAAAATGTGACACATACTTTAAGAGAACACTTTGAAGAACTAAGGGGTAATCACAGCTTGAAAAATAAAAAGGACATGCCTTAAAGCTCAATTTCAACGGATTTTGAGGCACATGCGAATTCAACCACAAAGAGGTATCAGCTCACAATTGCCAGAGTAACCATCAGCAAGAAAACTACAAACAATAAATGCTGAAGGTGTTGTGGAGAAATGTATACCCTCAACTTCAAGTGGGACGTAAGTTGGAAAGGGCCACAGATGAGAACAGAAAGGAGGTGCCTTAAAAAGGTAAACATTGAGCTACCATATGACCTAGCAGGCCCACTCCTCGACCTATAATCTAAGAAGACAGAATTGGAAAGACACAGGCAGGCAAATCTGCATTGCACAGTATCACAATAGCCAAGATATGGAAGTAACCAAAAAGTCCACCAACAGATGGGTGGACACAGAAGAACTCCTCCATGTACAGATGGAATATTCGCTACTGAAAAAAATGAAACAATGCCATTTGCAGCACCATAGATGAGTCTAGACGTAATCACGCCCCCTGTAGTAAGTGAGAAAGCAAAAGACACATATCCTATCATATCACTTTTAGGAGTTACTTAAAAATTGATACCAATGAAGATATTTCCACAGAGAGAGGCAATCGCAGATTCATTTAAAAACTTATGGTTCACCAAATAGAAAGGGATGAGGATTGGATACATTACCATATTGAGGTTAACAGAGATATACAAACCATGTGAAATATATAACCACCAAAGACGTACGGAAGACCAGGAGAAGACTACTCAACATTGTGCCATAACCTACATGGGAAAAGGATGCGAGGAAAAATAGATACCTGTATATGTGTGAAAGAACCACATCTTGCACACCTAGAGCAAACAAACCATTGTAATCAAATTTGCTGGGATAAAAAATAAAAAGTAAATTACAAATATGAACAAGAAGTAATGAGACATAAACTTAAAGGGCTTTTTCCTGGCATATTCCATTCTAATATACAACCTAGAACACCACTTCCATTAAGGCTCTGTTTCCCTAGTAACCAAATTTGGTAAAGGAGAAATGCTGCCACCTTGTGGCCGTTTCCTGCAAGAGCAGCTTTAAACTCACAGCTAATGGTCACTTAACATTCACAAGGACTCAGGGCTGTAAGGCCACCTGCCCTAAAAAATTGTGCTGAAGTAGGGAATGGACAAAAAATTTCAAAACAGGCAAATGTTTCAAGAAGAGAATATGAAGAGTTACGTTTTACTGACGCTCTTTTTAAAAAAAAGGAAAATGGATAAAAGCTCAACCTCAGGGAGTGTTAGACCGATGTAATCTAATCTACAAAAAGTTTTCAACTTACACCAATCGACTGACCATCAGCAAAAAGTCTACGAACAATAAATGCTGAAGGGGTTTTAGAGAACTGTGTACCCTCTACCTGCTGTTGAGACGTAAAAGGGTAACAGCCAATAATGAGAATAGAAAGGAGCTGTGTTTAAAAGTAAAAATGGAGGTACCATTCAATCCAGCAGGCACGCCATTGGACCTCTCACCTGAGAAGACAAGAATGGAGAAGACACAGGCCGCAAAAGCTGCAGTGCAGCCTTATTCACAATAGCCAAGACCATGAAGCAATCAAAACATCCAACAAGAGGTGAATGGATAAAGAAGAAGGGGTCCATGTACACAATGGAATATTAGCCATGGAAAACAATGAACCATTGCTCTCTGAGGCACCACAAATGAGTCTGGAGATAATCACGAAACATGAGGTAAGTCCAAAAGCAAAAGACCTATATTCTATGATATCACTTATAGGCGTTATCTAATAACTGACACAAATGAGCATATTTCCACAGAGAAAGACACTCACAGACTTAGAAAACAAACTATGCTCATCTAAAAGGAAAGGTGGAGTGAATGGATAAATTAAGATTAGTGTTACTATATGTATACAAACACATATTATATACATATCTCAAAAAGACCGACCATATAGCAAGGGAGGTCTGCGGAACATTCTGTAACATTTTACATGGGAAGAGGATCTGTACTTGAATAGACATATATAATCTACAAATGAACCAGATTGTGTACACCTAGGACAAACAATATTCTAAGCTTTACCACAATTAAAAAAATTTTTAAAACCAAGAAGAAATAATGAGACATAAACTTATGGGGGTTTCTCCATGCACATTCCAATGTAATTTACAACCTAGGAACACGACTTCCAGAAAGGCTCTGCTGCCCTAGAAACCAGATTTGGGAATGGAGAAATGCTGCCTGCTTGAGGCCACTTCCCACAACAGCAGCTTTAAACCCATTTCTAAAGGTCAATAAATATTCACCAAACTTGCAGTTCGGGAAATGACACCTGCTCTCTAAAAAAACTCTGGGGTGGAAAATCGACCAAAAAATTCAAAAGAGGGCAACCTTCTAAGAAGACAATTTCAAGAGTTATAATGTACTCCCATTTGTTTCCTTTTTGTAACAGAAAAGAAAACGGCGGAGAAAAATAATGAGTTTTACGAATTTTCAAATACATGCAAACCCAAATTACAAAAATCTATCAGCTCACAGCAGCCAGTAGGGCCATTAGCATAAATGCTGCAAACAATAAATGCTGAAGCGATTGTGGAGAAATGCGTACCCTCGATTCTAAGGGGGACGTGGTAAGAGCCACTAATGAAAACACAAAGGAGGTGCTTTGAAAAGGGAAACAAGGTGCTACCAGTCAATGAATCACACCCACTGCTGGGCCTATCACCTGAGAAAATGAGAATCAAAAAGTCACAGGCTGGCAATTCTGCCCTCCAACAATATTTACCATAGCCAACACTTGGAAGAAATGAAAATGTCCATCAACCGAGGAATGCACAAAGTAGAAGTGGTCCACGTACACAGTGGAAAATTACTCCAATAAAAAATAAAAATTACATTTAAAAATCCAACAAAAGTAAGGAGACATCAGCTTGTGTGGGTTTCTCCAGGCACACTCCACTCTAATTTTTAACCGAGAAACACCACAGGCCGCAAGGGCTTTTCCCTAGTTACCAGGGTGGGGAACATAGAAAGGCTGCTGCCCTCTGGCAGTTACCTGCAAAAGCAGCTTTAAAGCCCGTGCTAATGGTCATTTCATAGGAACAAGTACTGCAGAACTGTAAATGAAACTTGCCCTCAAAATGTCTTGAGGGAGGTAATGGCCAAAATATTTCAAATGGTGACACATACTTTAAGAAAACACTATGAAGAAATAAGCTCTAATCATAGCTGGAAAAATAAAAAGGACATGTCTAAAAGCTCAATTTCAACGCATTATGAGACACATGCATATTCAACCACAAAGAGGTATCAGCTCACACCACTCAGAAGAACCATCAGCAAAAACTACAAAGAATAAATGCTGAAGGTGCTGGGAAGAAATGCATACCCTCAACTTTATGTGGGACGTAACCTGGAAAGAGCCACTAAAGAGAACAGAATAGAGGTGCCTTTAAAAGGTAAACATTGAGCTACCATAGGATCCAGCAGACCTATTCCTGGACCTATAAACTAAGAAGACAGAATTGGAAGGACACAGGTATGCAAATCTGCATTGCATAGTATTACAATAGCCAAGATACGGAAGTAACCAAAAAGTCCACCGACAGATGGGCGGACAAAGAAGAACTGCTACCTGTACAGATGGAATATGAGCTAGTGAAAAAATGAAACAATGCCATTTGCAGCACCATAGATGAGTCTAGACGTAATCACGCCACCTGTAGTAAGTGAGAAAGCAAAAGACACATATCCTATCATATCACTTTTAGGAGTTACTTAAAAATTGATACCAATGAAGATATTTCCACAGAGAGAGGCAATCGCAGATTCATTTAAAAACTTATGGTTCACCAAATAGAAAGGGATGAGGATTGGATACATTACCATATTGGGGTTAACAGAGATATACAAACCATGTGAAATATATAACCACCAAAGACGTACGGAAGACCAGGAGAAGACTACTCAACATTGTGCCATAACCTACATGGGAAAAGGATGCGAGGAAAAATAGATACCTGTATATGTGTGAAAGAACCACATCTTGCACACCTAGAGCAAACAAACCATTGTAATCAAATTTGCTGGGATAAAAAATAAAAAGTAAATTACAAATATGAACAAGAAGTAATGAGACATAAACTTAAAGGGCTTTTTCCTGGCATATTCCATTCTAATATACAACCTAGAACACCACTTCCATTAAGGCTCTGTTTCCCTAGTAACCAAATTTGGTAAAGGAGAAATGCTGCCACCTTGTGGCCGTTTCCTGCAAGAGCAGCTTTAAACTCACAGCTAATGGTCACTTAACATTCACAAGGACTCAGGGCTGTAAAGGACACCTGCCCTAAAAAATTGTGCTGAAGTAGGGAATGGACAAAAAAATTCAAAACAGGCAAATGTTTCAAGAAGAGATTATGAAGACTTAAGTTTTACTCACACACTTTTTAAAAAAAAGGAAAATGGATAAAAGCTCAACCTCAGGGAGTGTTAGACGCATGCAATCTAATCTACAAAAAGTTTCAACTTACATCAGTCGAATGACCATCAGCACAAAGTCTATAAACAATAAATGCTGAAGGGGTTTTAGAGAACTGTGTACCCTCTACCTGCTGGTGAGACGTAAAACGGTAACAGCCAATAATGAGAACCGAAAGGAGCTGTGTTTAAATGTAAAAATGGAGGTATCATTCAATCCAGCAGGCGCACCATTGGACCTCTCACCTGAGAAGACAAGAATGGAGAAGACACAGGCCGCAAAAGCTGCAGTGCAGCCTTATTCACAATAGCCAAGACAGTGAAGCAACCAAAATGTCCACCAACAGGTGAATGGATAAAGAAGAAGTGGTCCATGTACACAATGGAATATTAGCCATGGAAGACAATGAACCATTGCTCTTTGACGCACCACAAATGAGTCTGGAGATAATCACGAAACATGAGGTAACTCGGAAAGCAAAAGACCTGTATTCTATGATATCACCTATAGGCGTTATCTAATAACTGACACAAATGAACATATTTCCACAGAGAAAGACACTCACAGATTTAGAAAACTATGCTCATCTAAAAGGAAAGGTGGAGTGAATGGATAAATTAAGATTAGTGTTACTATATGTATACAAACACATATTATATACATATCTCAAAAATACCGACCATACAGCAAGGAAGTCTGCGGAACCCTCTGTAATATTTTACATGGGAAGAGGATCTGTACTTGAATAGACATATATAATGTACAGATGAACCAGATTGTTTACACCTAGGAGAAACAATATTCTAAGCTTTACCCCAATTAAAAAAAAATTTAAAACCAAGAAGAAATAATGAGACATAAACTTATGGGGGTTTCTCCATGCACATTCCAATGTAATTTACAACCTAGGAACACGACTTCCAGAAAGGCTCTGCTGCCCTAGTAACCAGATTTGGGAATGGAGAAATGCTGCCTCCTTTAGGCCACTTCCCACAACAGCAGCTTTAAACACATTGCTAAAGGTCACTAAATATTCACCAAACTTGCAGTTCGGGAAATGACACCTGCTCTCTAAAAAAAGTCTGAGGTGGAAAATCGACCAAAAAATTCAAAAGAGGGCAACCTTCCAAGAAGACAATATCAAGAGTTATAATGTACTCCCATGTGTTTCCTTTTTTTAACAGAAAAGAAAACGGCGGAGAAAAATGATGAGTTTTACGAATTTTCAAAGACATGCAAACCCAAATTACAAAACCCTATCAGCTCACAGCAGCCAGTAGGGGCATTGGCATAAATTCTGCAAAGAATAAATGCTGAAGCGATTGTGGAGAAATGTGTACCCTCGATTCTAAAGGGGACGTAATAAGTGCCACTAATGAAAACACAAAGAAGGTGCTTTGAAAAGGGAAAAACGGTGCTACCAGTCAGTCAATCACACCCACTGCTGGGCCTATCACCTGAGAAAATGAGAATCAAAAAGTCACAGGCTGGCAATCCTGCACTCCAACAATATTTACCATAGCCAACACTTGGAAGCAATGAAAATGTCCATCAACCGAGGAATGCACAATGCAGAAGTGGTCCATGTACACAGTGGAAAATTACTCCAATAAAAAATAAAAATTACATGTAAAAATCCAACAAAAATAAGGAGACATCAGCTTGTGTGGGTTTCTCCAGGCACACTCCACTCTAATTTTTAACCGAGAAACACCACAGGCTGCAAGGGCTTTTCCCCAGTTACCAGGGTGGGGAAAATAGAAAGGCTGCTGCCCTCTGGCAGTTACCTGCAAAAGCAGCTTTAAAGCCTGTGCTAATGGTCATTTCATAGGAACAAGTACTGCAGAACTGTAAATGAAACCTGCCCTCAAAATGTCTTGAGGGAGGTAATGGCCAAAACATTTCAAAATGTGACACATACTTTAAGAGAACACTTTGAAGAACTAAGGGGTAATCACAGCTTGAAAAATAAAAAGGCATGCCTTAAAGCTCAATTTCAACGGATTTTGAGGCACATGCGAATTCAACCACAAAGAGGTATCAGCTCACAATTGCCAGAGTAACCATCAGCAAGAAAACTACAAACAATAAATGCTGAAGGTGTTGTGGAGAAATGTATACCCTCAACTTCAAGTGGGACGTAAGTTGGAAAGGGCCACAGATGAGAACAGAAAGGAGGTGCCTTAAAAAGGTAAACATTGAGCTACCATATGACCTAGCAGGTCCACTCCTCGACCTATAATCTAAGAAGACAGAATTGGAAAGACACAGGCAGGCAAATCTGCATTGCACAGTATCACAATAGCCAAGATATGGAAGTAACCAAAAAGTCCACCAACAGATGGGTGGACACAGAAGAACTCCTCCATGTACAGATGGAATATTCGCTACTGAAAAAAATGAAACAATGCCATTTGCAGCACCATAGATGAGTCTAGACGTAATCACGCCCCCTGTAGTAAGTGAGAAAGCAAAAGACACATATCCTATCATATCACTTTTAGGAGTTACTTAAAAATTGATACCAATGAAGATATTTCCACAGAGAGAGGCAATCGCAGATTCATTTAAAAACTTATGGTTCACCAAATAGAAAGGGATGAGGATTGGATACATTACCATATTGAGGTTAACAGAGATATACAAACCATGTGAAATATATAACCACCAAAGACGTACGGAAGACCAGGAGAAGACTACTCAACATTGTGCCATAACCTACATGGGAAAAGGATGCGAGGAAAAATAGATACCTGTATATGTGTGAAAGAACCACATCTTGCACACCTAGAGCAAACAAACCATTGTAATCAAATTTGCTGGGATAAAAAATAAAAAGTAAATTACAAATATGAACAAGAAGTAATGAGACATAAACTTAAAGGGCTTTTTCCTGGCATATTCCATTCTAATATACAACCTAGAACACCACTTCCATAAAGGCTCTGTTTCCCTAGTAACCAAATTTGGTAAAGGAGAAATGCTGCCACCTTGTGGCCGTTTCCTGCAAGAGCAGCTCTAAACTCACAGCTAATGGTCACTTAACATTCACAAGGACTCAGGGCTGTAAAGGACACCTGCCCTAAAAAATTGAGCTGAAGTAGGGAATGGACAAAAAAATTCAAAACAGGCAAATGTTTCAAGAAGAGATTATGAAGACTTAAGTTTTACTCACACACTTTTAAAAAAAAAGGAAAATGGATAAAAGCTCAACCTCAGGGAGTGTTAGACGCATGCAATCTAATCTACAAAAAGTTTCAACTTACATCAGTCGAATGACCATCAGCAAAAAGTCTATAAACAATAAATGCTGAAGGGGTTTTAGAGAACTGTGTACCCTCTACCTGCTGGTGAGACGTAAAACGGTAACAGCCAATAATGAGAACCAAAAGGAGCTGTGTTTAAAAGTAAAAATGGAGGTATCATTCAATCCAGCAGGCGCACCATTGGACCTCTCACCTGAGAAGACAAGAATGGAGAAGACACAGGCCGCAAAAGCTGCAGTGCAGCCTTATTCACAATAGCCAAGACAGTGAAGCAACCAAAATGTCCACCAACAGGTGAATGGATAAAGAAGAAGTGGTCCATGTACACAATGGAATATTAGCCATGCAAGACAATGAACCATTGCTCTTTGAGGCACCACAAATGAGTCTGGAGATAATCACGAAACATGAGGTAACTCGGAAAGCAAAAGACCTGTATTCTATGATATCACCTATAGGCGTTATCTAATAACTGACACAAATGAACATATTTCCACAGAGAAAGACACTCACAGATTTAGAAAACTATGCTCATCTAAAAGGAAAGGTGGAGTGAATGGATAAATTAAGATTAGTGTTACTATATGTATACAAACACATATTATATACATATCTCAAAAATACCGACCATACAGCAAGGAAGTCTGCGGAACCCTCTGTAATATTTTACATGGGAAGAGGATCTGTACTTGAAAAGACATATATAATGTACAGATGAACCAGATTGTTTACACCTAGGAGAAACAATATTCTAAGCTTTACCCCAATTAAAAAACAATTTAAAACCAAGAAGAAATAATGAGACATAAACTTATGGGGGTTTCTCCATGCACATTCCAATGTAATTTACAACCTAGGAACACGACTTCCAGAAAGGCTCTGCTGCCCTAGTAACCAGATTTGGGAATGGAGAAATGCTGCCTCCTTTAGGCCACTTCCCACAACAGCAGCTTTAAACACATTGCTAAAGGTCACTAAATATTCACCAAACTTGCAGTTCGGGAAATGACACCTGCTCTCTAAAAAAAGTCTGAGGTGGAAAATCGACCAAAAAATTCAAAAGAGGGCAACCTTCCAAGAAGACAATATCAAGAGTTATAATGTACTCCCATTTGTTTCCTTTTTTTAACAGAAAAGAAAACGGCGGAGAAAAATGATGAGTTTTACGAATTTTCAAAGACATGCAAACCCAAATTACAAAACCCTATCAGCTCACAGCAGCCAGTAGGGGCATTGGCATAAATTCTGCAAAGAATAAATGCTGAAGCGATTGTGGAGAAATGTGTACCCTCGATTCTAAAGGGGACGTAATAAGTGCCACTAATGAAAACACAAAGAAGGTGCTTTGAAAAGGGAAAAACGGTGCTACCAGTCAGTCCATCACACCCACTGCTGGGCCTATCACCTGAGAAAATGAGAATCAAAAAGTCACAGGCTGGCAATCCTGCACTCCAACAATATTTACCATAGCCAACACTTGGAAGCAATGAAAATGTCCATCAACCGAGGAATGCACAATGTAGAAGTGGTCCATGTACACAGTGGAAAATTCTCCAATAAAAAATAAAAATTACATGTAAAAATCCAACAAAAATAAGGAGACATCAGCTTGTGTGGGTTTCTCCAGGCACACTCCACTCTAATTTTTAACCGAGAAACACCACAAGCCGCAAGGGCTTTTCCCCATTTACCAGGGTGGGGAAAATAGAAAGGCTGCTGCCCTCTGGCAGTTACCTGCAAAAGCAGCTTTAAAGCCTGTGCTAATGGTCATTTCATAGGAACAAGTACTGCAGAACTGTAAATGAAACCTGCCCTCAAAATGTCTTGAGGGAGGTAATGGCCAAAACATTTCAAAATGTGACACATACTTTAAGAGAACACTTTGAAGAACTAAGGGGTAATCACAGCTTGAAAAATAAAAAGGACATGCCTTAAAGCTCAATTTCAACGGATTTTGAGGCACATGCGAATTCAACCACAAAGAGGTATCAGCTCACAATTGCCAGAGTAACCATCAGCAAGAAAACTACAAACAATAAATGCTGAAGGTGTTGTGGAGAAATGTATACCCTCAACTTCAAGTGGGACGTAAGTTGGAAAGGGCCACAGATGAGAACCGAAAGGAGGTGCCTTAAAAAGGTAAACATTGAGCTACCATATGACCTAGCAGGCCCACTCCTCGACCTATAATCTAAGAAGACAGAATTGGAAAGACACAGGCAGGCAAATCTGCATTGCACAGTATCACAATAGCCAAGATATGGAAGTAACCAAAAAGTCCACCAACAGATGGGTGGACACAGAAGAACTCCTCCATGTACAGATGGAATATTCGCTACTGAAAAAAATGAAACAATGCCATTTGCAGCACCATAGATGAGTCTAGACGTAATCACGCCCCCTGTAGTAAGTGAGAAAGCAAAAGACACATATCCTATCATATCACTTTTAGGAGTTACTTAAAAATTGATACCAATGAAGATATTTCCACAGAGAAAGGCAATCACAGATTCATTAAAAAAACTTAGGCTCACCAAAAAGAAAGGGATGAGGATTGGATACATTACCATATTGGGGTTAACAGAGATATACAAACCATGTGAAATATATAATCACCAAAGGCGTACGGAAGACCAGGAGAAGACTACTCAACATTCTGTCATAACCTAAATGGGAAAAGGATGCGAGGAAGAGTAGATACCCATATATGTGTGAAAGAACCACATCTTGCACAGCAAGAAGAAACAAACCATTGTAATCAAATTTGCTGGGATAAAAAATAAAAAGTATATTACAAATATGAACAAGAAGTAATGAGACATAAACTTAAAGGGCTTTTTCCTGGCACATTCCATTTTAATTTACAACCTAGAACACCACTTCCATTAAGGCTCTGTTTCCCTAGTAACCGAATTTGGTAAAGGAGAAATGCTGCCACCTTGTGGCCGTTTCCTGCAAGAGCAGCTTTAAAGTCACAGCTAATGGTCACTTAACATTCACAAGAACTCAAGGCTGTAAGGACACCTGCCCTAAAAAATTGTGCTGAAGTAGGGAATGGACAAAAAATTTCAAAACAGGCAAATGTTTCAAGAAGAGAATATGAAGAGTTACGTTTTACTGACGCTCTTTAAAAAAAAAAAGGAAAATGGATAAAAGCTCCACCTCAGGGAGTGTTAGACGCATGCAATCTAATCTACAAAAAGTTTTCAACTTACACCAATCGAGTGACCATCAGCAAAAAGTCTACGAACAATAAATGCTGCAGGGGTTTTAGAGAACTGTGTACCCTCTACCTGCTGTTGAGACGTAAAAGGGTAACAGCCAATAATGAGAATAGAAAGGAGCTGTGTTTAAAAGTAAAAATGGAGGTACCATTCAATCCAGCAGGCATGCCATTGGACCTCTCACCTGAGAAGACAAGAATCGAGAAGACACAGGCCGCAAAAGCTGCAGTGCAGCCTTATTCACAATAGCCAAGACCGTGAAGCAATCAAAATATCCAACAAGAGGTGAATGGATAAAGAAGAAGTGGTCCATGTACACAATGGAATATTAGCCATGGAAAACAATGAACCATTGCTCCCTGAGGCACCACAAATGAGTCTGGAGATAATCACGAAACATGAGGTAAGTCCAAAAGCAAAAGACCTATATTCTATGATATCACTTATAGGCGTTATCTAATAACTGACACAAATGAACATATTTCCACAGAGAAAGACACTCACAGACTTAGAAAACAAACTATGCTCATCTAAAAGGAAAGGTGGAGTGAATGGATAAATTAAGATTAGTGTTACTATATGTATACAAACACATATTATATACATATCTCAAAAAGACCGACCATATAGCAAGGGAGGTCTGCGGAACATTCTGTAACATTTTACATGGGAAGAGGATCTGTACTTGAATAGACATATATAATCTACAAATGAACCAGATTGTGTACACCTAGGACAAACAATATTCTAAGCTTTACCACAATTAAAAAAATTTTTAAAACCAAGAAGAAATAATGAGACATAAACATATGGGGGTTTCTCCATGCACATTCCAATGTAATTTACAACCTAGGAACACGACTTCCAGAAAGGCTCTGCTGCCCTAGAAACCAGATTTGGGAATGGAGAAATGCTGCCTGCTTGAGGCCACTTCCCACAACAGCAGCTTTAAACCCATTTCTAAAGGTCAATAAATATTCACCAAACTTGCAGTTCGGGAAATGACACCTGCTCTCTAAAAAAACTCTGGGGTGGAAAATCGACCAAAAAATTCAAAAGAGGGCAACCTTCTAAGAAGACAATTTGAAGAGTTATAATGTACTCCCATTTGTTTCCTTTTTGTAACAGAAAAGAAAACGGCGGAGAAAAATAATGAGTTTTACGAATTTTCAAATACATGCAAACCCAAATTACAAAAACCTATCAGCTCACAGCAGCCAGTAGGGCCATTAGCATAAATTCTGCAAACAATAAATGCTGAAGCGATTGTGGAGAAATGCGTACCCTCGATTCTAAGGGGGACGTGGTAAGAGCCACTAATGAAAACACAAAGGAGGTGCTTTGAAAAGGGAAACAAGTTGCTACCAGTCAATGAATCACACACACTGCTGGGCCTATCACGTGAGAAAATGAGAATCAAAAAGTCACAGGCTGGCAATTCTGCACTCCAACAATATTTACCTTAGCCAACACTTGGAAGAAATGAAAATGTCCATCAACCGAGGAATGCACAAAGTAGAAGTGGTCCACGTACACAGTGGAAAATTACTCCAATAAAAAATAAAAATTACATTTAAAAATCCAACAAAAGTAAGGAGACATCAGCTTGTGTGGGTTTCTCCAGGCACACTCCACTCTAATTTTTAACCGAGAAACACCACAGGCCGCAAGGGCTTTTCCCTAGTTACCAGGGTGGGGAACATAGAAAGGCTGCTGCCCTCTGGCAGTTACCTGCAAAAGCAGCTTTAAAGCCCGTGCTAATGGTCATTTCATAGGAGCAAGTACTGCAGAACTGTAAATGAAACTTGCCCTCAAAATGTCTTGAGGGAGGTAATGGCCAAAATATTTCAAATGGGGACACATACTTTAAGAAAACACTATGAAGAAATAAGCTCTAATCATTGCTGGAAAAATAAAAAGGACATGTCTAAAAGCTCAATTTCAACGCATTATGAGACACATGCAAATTCAACCACAAAGAGGTATCAGCTCACACCACTCAGAATAACCATCAGCAAAAACTACAAAGAATAAATGCTGAAGGTGCTGGGAAGAAATGCATACCCTCAACTTTATGTGGGACGTAACCTGGAAAGAGCCACTAAAGAGAACAGAATAGAGGTGCCTTTAAAAGGTAAACATTGAGCTACCATAGGATCCAGCAGACCTATTCCTGGACCTATAAACTAAGAAGACAGAATTGGAAGGACACAGGTATGCAAATCTGCATTGCATAGTATTACAATAGCCAAGATACGGAAGTAACCAAAAAGTCCACCGACAGATGGGCGGACAAAGAAGAACTGCTACCTGTACAGATGGAATATGAGCTAGTGAAAAAATGAAACAATGCCATTTGCAGCACCATAGATGAGTCTAGACGTAATCACGCCACCTGTAGTAAGTGAGAAAGCAAAAGACACATATCCTATCATATCACTTTTAGGAGTTACTTAAAAATTGATACCAATGAAGATATTTCCACAGAGAGAGGCAATCGCAGATTCATTTAAAAACTTATGGTTCACCAAATAGAAAGGGATGAGGATTGGATACATTACCATATTGGGGTTAACAGAGATATACAAACCATGTGAAATATATAACCACCAAAGACGTACGGAAGACCAGGAGAAGACTACTCAACATTGTGCCATAACCTACATGGGAAAAGGATGCGAGGAAAAATAGATACCTGTATATGTGTGAAAGAACCACATCTTGCACACCTAGAGCAAACAAACCATTGTAATCAAATTTGCTGGGATAAAAAATAAAAAGTAAATTACAAATATGAACAAGAAGTAATGAGACATAAACTTAAAGGGCTTTTTCCTGGCATATTCCATTCTAATATACAACAAGAACACCACTTCCATTAAGGCTCTGTTTCCCTAGTAACCAAATTTGGTAAAGGAGAAATGCTGCCACCTTGTGGCCGTTTCCTGCAAGAGCAGCTTTAAACTCACAGCTAATGGTCACTTAACATTCACAAGGACTCAGGGCTGTAAAGGACACCTGCCCTAAAAAATTGAGCTGAAGTAGGGAATGGACAAAAAAATTCAAAACAGGCAAATGTTTCAAGAAGAGATTATGAAGACTTAAGTTTTACTCACACACTTTTAAAAAAAAAGGAAAATGGATAAAAGCTCAACCTCAGGGAGTGTTAGACGCATGCAATCTAATCTACAAAAAGTTTCAACTTACATCAGTCGAATGACCATCAACAAAAAGTCTATAAACAATAAATGCTGAAGGGGTTTTAGAGAACTGTGTACCCTCTACCTGCTGGTGAGACGTAAAACGGTAACAGCCAATAATGAGAACCAAAAGGAGCTGTGTTTAAAAGTAAAAATGGAGGTATCATTCAATCCAGCAGGCGCACCATTGGACCTCTCACCTGAGAAGACAAGAATGGAGAAGACACAGGCCGCAAAAGCTGCAGTGCAGCCTTATTCACAATAGCCAAGACAGTGAAGCAACCAAAATGTCCACCAACAGGTGAATGGATAAAGAAGAAGTGGTCCATGTACACAATGGAATATTAGCCATGCAAGACAATGAACCATTGCTCTTTGACGCACCACAAATGAGTCTGGAGATAATCACGAAACATGAGGTAACTCGGAAAGCAAAAGACCTGTATTCTATGATATCACCTATAGGCGTTATCTAATAACTGACACAAATGAACATATTTCCACAGAGAAAGACACTCACAGATTTAGAAAACTATGCTCATCTAAAAGGAAAGGTGGAGTGAATGGATAAATTAAGATTAGTGTTACTATATGTATACAAACACATATTATATACATATCTCAAAAATACCGACCATACAGCAAGGAAGTCTGCGGAACCCTCTGTAATATTTTACATGGGAAGAGGATCTGTACTTGAATAGACATATATAATGTACAGATGAACCAGATTGTTTACACCTAGGAGAAACAATATTCTAAGCTTTACCCCAATTAAAAAACAATTTAAAACCAAGAAGAAATAATGAGACATAAACTTATGGGGGTTTCTCCATGCACATTCCAATGTAATTTACAACCTAGGAACACGACTTCCAGAAAGGCTCTGCTGCCCTAGTAACCAGATTTGGGAATGGAGAAATGCTGCCTCCTTTAGGCCACTTCCCACAACAGCAGCTTTAAACACATTGCTAAAGGTCACTAAATATTCACCAAACTTGCAGTTCGGGAAATGACACCTGCTCTCTAAAAAAAGTCTGAGGTGGAAAATCGACCAAAAAATTCAAAAGAGGGCAACCTTCCAAGAAGACAATATCAAGAGTTATAATGTACTCCCATTTGTTTCCTTTTTTTAACAGAAAAGAAAACGGCGGAGAAAAATGATGAGTTTTACGAATTTTCAAAGACATGCAAACCCAAATTACAAAACCCTATCAGCTCACAGCAGCCAGTAGGGGCATTGGCATAAATTCTGCAAAGAATAAATGCTGAAGCGATTGTGGAGAAATGTGTACCCTCGATTCTAAAGGGGACGTAATAAGTGCCACTAATGAAAACACAAAGAAGGTGCTTTGAAAAGGGAAAAACGGTGCTACCAGTCAGTCCATCACACCCACTGCTGGGCCTATCACCTGAGAAAATGAGAATCAAAAAGTCACAGGCTGGCAATCCTGCACTCCAACAATATTTACCATAGCCAACACTTGGAAGCAATGAAAATGTCCATCAACCGAGGAATGCACAATGTAGAAGTGGTCCATGTACACAGTGGAAAATTCTCCAATAAAAAATAAAAATTACATGTAAAAATCCAACAAAAATAAGGAGACATCAGCTTGTGTGGGTTTCTCCAGGCACACTCCACTCTAATTTTTAACCGAGAAACACCACAAGCCGCAAGGGCTTTTCCCCATTTACCAGGGTGGGGAAAATAGAAAGGCTGCTGCCCTCTGGCAGTTACCTGCAAAAGCAGCTTTAAAGCCTGTGCTAATGGTCATTTCATAGGAACAAGTACTGCAGAACTGTAAATGAAACCTGCCCTCAAAATGTCTTGAGGGAGGTAATGGCCAAAACATTTCAAAATGTGACACATACTTTAAGAGAACACTTTGAAGAACTAAGGGGTAATCACAGCTTGAAAAATAAAAAGGACATGCCTTAAAGCTCAATTTCAACGGATTTTGAGGCACATGCGAATTCAACCACAAAGAGGTATCAGCTCACAATTGCCAGAGTAACCATCAGCAAGAAAACTACAAACAATAAATGCTGAAGGTGTTGTGGAGAAATGTATACCCTCAACTTCAAGTGGGACGTAAGTTGGAAAGGGCCACAGATGAGAACCGAAAGGAGGTGCCTTAAAAAGGTAAACATTGAGCTACCATATGACCTAGCAGGCCCACTCCTCGACCTATAATCTAAGAAGACAGAATTGGAAAGACACAGGCAGGCAAATCTGCATTGCACAGTATCACAATAGCCAAGATATGGAAGTAACCAAAAAGTCCACCAACAGATGGGTGGACACAGAAGAACTCCTCCATGTACAGATGGAATATTCGCTACTGAAAAAAATGAAACAATGCCATTTGCAGCACCATAGATGAGTCTAGACGTAATCACGCCCCCTGTAGTAAGTGAGAAAGCAAAAGACACATATCCTATCATATCACTTTTAGGAGTTACTTAAAAATTGATACCAATGAAGATATTTCCACAGAGAAAGGCAATCACAGATTCATTAAAAAAACTTAGGCTCACCAAAAAGAAAGGGATGAGGATTGGATACATTACCATATTGGGGTTAACAGAGATATACAAACCATGTGAAATATATAATCACCAAAGGCGTACGGAAGACCAGGAGAAGACTACTCAACATTCTGTCATAACCTAAATGGGAAAAGGATGCGAGGAAGAGTAGATACCCATATATGTGTGAAAGAACCACATCTTGCACAGCAAGAAGAAACAAACCATTGTAATCAAATTTGCTGGGATAAAAAATAAAAAGTATATTACAAATATGAACAAGAAGTAATGAGACATAAACTTAAAGGGCTTTTTCCTGGCACATTCCATTTTAATTTACAACCTAGAACACCACTTCCATTAAGGCTCTGTTTCCCTAGTAACCAAATTTGGTAAAGGAGAAATGCTGCCACCTTGTGGCCGTTTCCTGCAAGAGCAGCTTTAAAGTCACAGCTAATGGTCACTTAACATTCACAAGAACTCAAGGCTGTAAGGACACCTGCCCTAAAAAATTGTGCTGAAGTAGGGAATGGACAAAAAATTTCAAAACAGGCAAATGTTTCAAGAAGAGAATATGAAGAGTTACGTTTTACTGACGCTCTTTAAAAAAAAAAAGGAAAATGGATAAAAGCTCCACCTCAGGGAGTGTTAGACGCATGCAATCTAATCTACAAAAAGTTTTCAACTTACACCAATCGAGTGACCATCAGCAAAAAGTCTACGAACAATAAATGCTGCAGGGGTTTTAGAGAACTGTGTACCCTCTACCTGCTGTTGAGACGTAAAAGGGTAACAGCCAATAATGAGAATAGAAAGGAGCTGTGTTTAAAAGTAAAAATGGAGGTACCATTCAATCCAGCAGGCATGCCATTGGACCTCTCACCTGAGAAGACAAGAATCGAGAAGACACAGGCCGCAAAAGCTGCAGTGCAGCCTTATTCACAATAGCCAAGACCGTGAAGCAATCAAAATATCCAACAAGTGGTGAATGGATAAAGAAGAAGTGGTCCATGTACACAATGGAATATTAGCCATGGAAAACAATGAACCATTGCTCTCTGAGGCACCACAAATGAGTCTGGAGATAATCACGAAACATGAGGTAAGTCCAAAAGCAAAAGACCTATATTGTATGATATCACTTATAGGCGTTATCTAATAACTGACACAAATGAACATATTTCCACAGAGAAAGACACTCACAGAGTTAGAAAACTGTGCTCATCTAAAAGGAAAGGTGGAGTGAATGGATAAATTAAGATTAGTGTTACTATATGTATACAAACACATATTATATACATATCTCAAAAAGACCGACCATATAGCAAGGGAGGTCTGCGGAACATTCTGTAACATTTTACATGGGAAGAGGATCTGTACTTGAATAGACATATATAATCTACAAATGAACCAGATTGTTTACACCTAGGAGAAACAATATTCTAAGCTTTACCCCAATTAAAAAAAATTTTAAAACCAAGAAGAAATAATGAGGCATAAACTTATGGGGGTTTCTCCATGCACATTCCAATGTAATTTACAACCTAGGAACACGACTTCCAGAAAGGCTCTGCTGCCCTAGTAACCAGATTTGGGAATGGAGAAATGCTGCCTCCTTTAGGCCACTTCCCACAACAGCAGCTTTAAACACATTGCTAAAGGTCACTAAATATTCACCAAACTTGCAGTTCGGGAAATGACACCTGCTCTCTAAAAAAAGTCTGAGGTGGAAAATCGACAAAAAATTCAAAAGAGGGCAACCTTCCAAGAAGACAATATCAAGAGTTATAATGTACTCCCATTTGTTTCCTTTTTTTAACAGAAAAGAAAACGGCGGAGAAAAATGATGAGTTTTACGAATTTTCAAAGACATGCAAACCCAAATTACAAAACCCTATCAGCTCACAGCAGCCAGTAGGGACATTGGCATAAATTCTGCAAAGAATAAATGCTGAAGCGATTGTGGAGAAATGTGTACCCTCGATTCTAAAGGGGACGTAATAAGTGCCACTAATGAAAACACAAAGAAGGTGCTTTGAAAAGGGAAAAACGTTGCTACCAGTCAGTCAATCACACCCACTGCTGGGCCTATCACCTGAGAAAATGAGAATCAAAAAGTCACAGGCTGGCAATCCTGCACTCCAACAATATTTACCATAGCCAACACTTGGAAGCAATGAAAATGTCCATCAACCGAGGAATGCACAATGTAGAAGTGGTCCATGTACACAGTGGAAAATTTTCCAATAAAAAATAAAAATTACATTTAAAAATCCAACAAAAGTAAGGAGACATCAGCTTGTGTGGGTTTCTCCAGGCACACTCCACTCTAATTTTTAACCGAGAAACACCACAGGCCGCAAGGGCTTTTCCCTAGTTACCAGGGTGGGGAACATAGAAAGGCTGCTGCCCTCTGGCAGTTACCTGCAAAAGCAGCTTTAAAGCCCGTGCTAATGGTCATTTCATAGGAACAAGTACTGCAGAACTGTAAATGAAACTTGCCCTCAAAATGTCTTGAGGGAGGTAATGGCCAAAATATTTCAAATGGTGACACATACTTTAAGAAAACACTTTGAAGAAATAAGCTCTAATCATAGCTGGAAAAATAAAAAGGACATGTCTAAAAGCTCAATTTCAACGCATTATGAGACACATGCAAATTCAACCACAAAGAGGTATCAGCTCACACCACTCAGAATAACCATCAGCAAAAACTACAAAGAATAAATGCTGAAGGTGCTGGGAAGAAATGCATACCCTCAACTTTATTTGGGACGTAACCTGGAAAGAGCCACTAAAGAGAACAGAATAGAGGTGCCTTTAAAAGGTAAACATTGAGCTACCATAGGATCCAGCAGACCTATTCCTGGACCTATAAACTAAGAAGACAGAATTGGAAGGACACAGGTATGCAAATCTGCATTGCATAGTATTACAATAGCCAAGATACGGAAGTAACCAAAAAGTCCACCGACAGATGGGTGGACAAAGAAGAACTGCTACCTGTACAGATGGAATATGAGCTAGTGAAAAAATGAAACAATGCCATTTGCAGCACCATAGATGAGTCTAGACGTAATCACGCCACCTGTAGTAAGTGAGAAAGCAAAAGACACATATCCTATCATATCACTTTTAGGAGTTACTTAAAAATTGATACCAATGAAGATATTTCCACAGAGAAAGGCAATCGCAGATTCATTTAAAATCTTATGGTTCACCAAATAGAAAGGGATGAGGATTGGATACATTACCATATTGGGGTTAACAGAGATATACAAACCATGTGAAATATATAACCACCAAAGACGTACGGAAGACCAGGAGAAGACTACTCAACATTGTGCCATAACCTACATGGTTAAAGGATGCGAGGAAAAATAGATACCTGTATATGTGTGAAAGAACCACATCTTGCACACCTAGAGCAAACAAACCATTGTAATCAAATTTGCTGGGATAAAAAATAAAAAGTAAATTACAAATATGAACAAGAAGTAATGAGACATAAACTTAAAGGGCTTTTTCCTGGCATATTCCATTCTAATATACAACCTAGAACACCACTTCCATTAAGGCTCTGTTTCCCTAGTAACCAAATTTGGTAAAGGAGAAATGCTGCCACCTTGTGGCCGTTTCCTGCAAGAGCAGCTTTAAACTCACAGCTAATGGTCACTTAACATTCACAAGGACTCAGGGCTGTGAAGGACACCTGCCCTAAAAAATTGTGCTGAAGTAGGGAATGGACAAAAAAATTCAAAACAGGCAAATGTTTCAAGAAGAGATTATGAAGACTTAAGTTTTACTCACACTTTTTAAAAAAAAGGAAAATGGATAAAAGCTCAACCTCAGGGAGTGTTAGACGCATGCAATCTAATCTACAAAAAGTTTCAACTTACATCAGTCGAATGACCATCAGTAAAAAGTCTATAAACAATAAATGCTGAAGGAGTTTTAGAGAACTGTGTACCCTCTACCTGCTGGTGAGACGTAAAACGGTAACAGCCAATAATGAGAACCGAAAGGAGCTCTGTTTAAAAGTAAAAATGGAGGTATCATTCAACCCAGCAGGCGCACCATTGGACCTCTCACCTGAGAAGACAAGAATGGAGAAGACACAGGCCTCAAAAGCTGCAGTGCAGCCTTATTCACAATAGCCAAGACAGTGAAGCAACCAAAATGTCCACCAACAGGTGAATGGATAAAGAAGAAGTGGTCCATGTACACAATGGAATATTAGCCATGGAAGACAATGAAACATTGCTCTTTGACGCACCACAAATGAGTCTGGAGATAATCACGAAACATGAGGTAACTCGGAAAGCAAAAGACCTGTATTCTATGATATCACTTATAGGCGTTATCTAATAACTGACACAAATGAACATATTTCCACAGAGAAAGACACTCACAGATTTAGAAAACTATGCTCATCTAAAAGGAAAGGTGGAGTGAATGGATAAATTAAGATTAGTGTTACTATATGTATACAAACACATATTATATACATATCTCAAAAATACCGACCATACAGCAAGGAAGTCTGCGGAACCCTCTGTAATATTTTACATGGGAAGAGGATCTGTACTTGAATAGACATATATAATGTACAGATGAACCAGATTGTTTACACCTAGGAGAAACAATATTCTAAGCTTTACCCCAATTAAAAAACAATTTAAAACCAAGAAGAAATAATGAGACATAAACTTATGGGGGTTTCTCCATGCACATTCCAATGTAATTTACAACCTAGGAACACGACTTCCAGAAAGGCTCTGCTGCCCTAGTAACCAGATTTGGGAATGGAGAAATGCTGCCTCCTTTAGGCCACTTCCCACAACAGCAGCTTTAAACACATTGCTAAAGGTCACTAAATATTCACCAAACTTGCAGTTCGGGAAATGACACCTGCTCTCTAAAAAAAGTCTGAGGTGGAAAATCGACCAAAAAATTCAAAAGAGGGCAACCTTCCAAGAAGACAATATCAAGAGTTATAATGTACTCCCATTTGTTTCCTTTTTTTAACAGAAAAGAAAACGGCGGAGAAAAATGATGAGTTTTACGAATTTTCAAAGACATGCAAACCCAAATTACAAAACCCTATCAGCTCACAGCAGCCAGTAGGGGCATTGGCATAAATTCTGCAAAGAATAAATGCTGAAGCGATTGTGGAGAAATGTGTACCCTCGATTCTAAAGGGGACGTAATAAGTGCCACTAATGAAAACACAAAGAAGGTGCTTTGAAAAGGGAAAAACGGTGCTACCAGTCAGTCCATCACACCCACTGCTGGGCCTATCACCTGAGAAAATGAGAATCAAAAAGTCACAGGCTGGCAATCCTGCACTCCAACAATATTTACCATAGCCAACACTTGGAAGCAATGAAAATGTCCATCAACCGAGGAATGCACAATGTAGAAGTGGTCCATGTACACAGTGGAAAATTCTCCAATAAAAAATAAAAATTACATGTAAAAATCCAACAAAAATAAGGAGACATCAGCTTGTGTGGGTTTCTCCAGGCACACTCCACTCTAATTTTTAACCGAGAAACACCACAAGCCGCAAGGGCTTTTCCCCATTTACCAGGGTGGGGAAAATAGAAAGGCTGCTGCCCTCTGGCAGTTACCTGCAAAAGCAGCTTTAAAGCCTGTGCTAATGGTCATTTCATAGGAACAAGTACTGCAGAACTGTAAATGAAACCTGCCCTCAAAATGTCTTGAGGGAGGTAATGGCCAAAACATTTCAAAATGTGACACATACTTTAAGAGAACACTTTGAAGAACTAAGGGGTAATCACAGCTTGAAAAATAAAAAGGACATGCCTTAAAGCTCAATTTCAACGGATTTTGAGGCACATGCGAATTCAACCACAAAGAGGTATCAGCTCACAATTGCCAGAGTAACCATCAGCAAGAAAACTACAAACAATAAATGCTGAAGGTGTTGTGGAGAAATGTATACCCTCAACTTCAAGTGGGACGTAAGTTGGAAAGGGCCACAGATGAGAACCGAAAGGAGGTGCCTTAAAAAGGTAAACATTGAGCTACCATATGACCTAGCAGGCCCACTCCTCGACCTATAATCTAAGAAGACAGAATTGGAAAGACACAGGCAGGCAAATCTGCATTGCACAGTATCACAATAGCCAAGATATGGAAGTAACCAAAAAGTCCACCAACAGATGGGTGGACACAGAAGAACTCCTCCATGTACAGATGGAATATTCGCTACTGAAAAAAATGAAACAATGCCATTTGCAGCACCATAGATGAGTCTAGACGTAATCACGCCCCCTGTAGTAAGTGAGAAAGCAAAAGACACATATCCTATCATATCACTTTTAGGAGTTACTTAAAAATTGATACCAATGAAGATATTTCCACAGAGAAAGGCAATCACAGATTCATTAAAAAAACTTAGGCTCACCAAAAAGAAAGGGATGAGGATTGGATACATTACCATATTGGGGTTAACAGAGATATACAAACCATGTGAAATATATAATCACCAAAGGCGTACGGAAGACCAGGAGAAGACTACTCAACATTCTGTCATAACCTAAATGGGAAAAGGATGCGAGGAAGAGTAGATACCCATATATGTGTGAAAGAACCACATCTTGCACAGCAAGAAGAAACAAACCATTGTAATCAAATTTGCTGGGATAAAAAATAAAAAGTATATTACAAATATGAACAAGAAGTAATGAGACATAAACTTAAAGGGCTTTTTCCTGGCACATTCCATTTTAATTTACAACCTAGAACACCACTTCCATTAAGGCTCTGTTTCCCTAGTAACCGAATTTGGTAAAGGAGAAATGCTGCCACCTTGTGGCCGTTTCCTGCAAGAGCAGCTTTAAAGTCACAGCTAATGGTCACTTAACATTCACAAGAACTCAAGGCTGTAAGGACACCTGCCCTAAAAAATTGTGCTGAAGTAGGGAATGGACAAAAAATTTCAAAACAGGCAAATGTTTCAAGAAGAGAATATGAAGAGTTACGTTTTACTGACGCTCTTTAAAAAAAAAAAGGAAAATGGATAAAAGCTCCACCTCAGGGAGTGTTAGACGCATGCAATCTAATCTACAAAAAGTTTTCAACTTACACCAATCGAGTGACCATCAGCAAAAAGTCTACGAACAATAAATGCTGCAGGGGTTTTAGAGAACTGTGTACCCTCTACCTGCTGTTGAGACGTAAAAGGGTAACAGCCAATAATGAGAATAGAAAGGAGCTGTGTTTAAAAGTAAAAATGGAGGTACCATTCAATCCAGCAGGCATGCCATTGGACCTCTCACCTGAGAAGACAAGAATCGAGAAGACACAGGCCGCAAAAGCTGCAGTGCAGCCTTATTCACAATAGCCAAGACCGTGAAGCAATCAAAATATCCAACAAGAGGTGAATGGATAAAGAAGAAGTGGTCCATGTACACAATGGAATATTAGCCATGGAAAACAATGAACCATTGCTCCCTGAGGCACCACAAATGAGTCTGGAGATAATCACGAAACATGAGGTAAGTCCAAAAGCAAAAGACCTATATTCTATGATATCACTTATAGGCGTTATCTAATAACTGACACAAATGAACATATTTCCACAGAGAAAGACACTCACAGACTTAGAAAACAAACTATGCTCATCTAAAAGGAAAGGTGGAGTGAATGGATAAATTAAGATTAGTGTTACTATATGTATACAAACACATATTATATACATATCTCAAAAAGACCGACCATATAGCAAGGGAGGTCTGCGGAACATTCTGTAACATTTTACATGGGAAGAGGATCTGTACTTGAATAGACATATATAATCTACAAATGAACCAGATTGTGTACACCTAGGACAAACAATATTCTAAGCTTTACCACAATTAAAAAAATTTTTAAAACCAAGAAGAAATAATGAGACATAAACATATGGGGGTTTCTCCATGCACATTCCAATGTAATTTACAACCTAGGAACACGACTTCCAGAAAGGCTCTGCTGCCCTAGAAACCAGATTTGGGAATGGAGAAATGCTGCCTGCTTGAGGCCACTTCCCACAACAGCAGCTTTAAACCCATTTCTAAAGGTCAATAAATATTCACCAAACTTGCAGTTCGGGAAATGACACCTGCTCTCTAAAAAAACTCTGGGGTGGAAAATCGACCAAAAAATTCAAAAGAGGGCAACCTTCTAAGAAGACAATTTGAAGAGTTATAATGTACTCCCATTTGTTTCCTTTTTGTAACAGAAAAGAAAACGGCGGAGAAAAATAATGAGTTTTACGAATTTTCAAATACATGCAAACCCAAATTACAAAAACCTATCAGCTCACAGCAGCCAGTAGGGCCATTAGCATAAATTCTGCAAACAATAAATGCTGAAGCGATTGTGGAGAAATGCGTACCCTCGATTCTAAGGGGGACGTGGTAAGAGCCACTAATGAAAACACAAAGGAGGTGCTTTGAAAAGGGAAACAAGTTGCTACCAGTCAATGAATCACACACACTGCTGGGCCTATCACGTGAGAAAATGAGAATCAAAAAGTCACAGGCTGGCAATTCTGCACTCCAACAATATTTACCTTAGCCAACACTTGGAAGAAATGAAAATGTCCATCAACCGAGGAATGCACAAAGTAGAAGTGGTCCACGTACACAGTGGAAAATTACTCCAATAAAAAATAAAAATTACATTTAAAAATCCAACAAAAGTAAGGAGACATCAGCTTGTGTGGGTTTCTCCAGGCACACTCCACTCTAATTTTTAACCGAGAAACACCACAGGCCGCAAGGGCTTTTCCCTAGTTACCAGGGTGGGGAACATAGAAAGGCTGCTGCCCTCTGGCAGTTACCTGCAAAAGCAGCTTTAAAGCCCGTGCTAATGGTCATTTCATAGGAGCAAGTACTGCAGAACTGTAAATGAAACTTGCCCTCAAAATGTCTTGAGGGAGGTAATGGCCAAAATATTTCAAATGGGGACACATACTTTAAGAAAACACTATGAAGAAATAAGCTCTAATCATTGCTGGAAAAATAAAAAGGACATGTCTAAAAGCTCAATTTCAACGCATTATGAGACACATGCAAATTCAACCACAAAGAGGTATCAGCTCACACCACTCAGAATAACCATCAGCAAAAACTACAAAGAATAAATGCTGAAGGTGCTGGGAAGAAATGCATACCCTCAACTTTATGTGGGACGTAACCTGGAAAGAGCCACTAAAGAGAACAGAATAGAGGTGCCTTTAAAAGGTAAACATTGAGCTACCATAGGATCCAGCAGACCTATTCCTGGACCTATAAACTAAGAAGACAGAATTGGAAGGACACAGGTATGCAAATCTGCATTGCATAGTATTACAATAGCCAAGATACGGAAGTAACCAAAAAGTCCACCGACAGATGGGCGGACAAAGAAGAACTGCTACCTGTACAGATGGAATATGAGCTAGTGAAAAAATGAAACAATGCCATTTGCAGCACCATAGATGAGTCTAGACGTAATCACGCCACCTGTAGTAAGTGAGAAAGCAAAAGACACATATCCTATCATATCACTTTTAGGAGTTACTTAAAAATTGATACCAATGAAGATATTTCCACAGAGAGAGGCAATCGCAGATTCATTTAAAAACTTATGGTTCACCAAATAGAAAGGGATGAGGATTGGATACATTACCATATTGGGGTTAACAGAGATATACAAACCATGTGAAATATATAACCACCAAAGACGTACGGAAGACCAGGAGAAGACTACTCAACATTGTGCCATAACCTACATGGGAAAAGGATGCGAGGAAAAATAGATACCTGTATATGTGTGAAAGAACCACATCTTGCACACCTAGAGCAAACAAACCATTGTAATCAAATTTGCTGGGATAAAAAATAAAAAGTAAATTACAAATATGAACAAGAAGTAATGAGACATAAACTTAAAGGGCTTTTTCCTGGCATATTCCATTCTAATATACAACAAGAACACCACTTCCATTAAGGCTCTGTTTCCCTAGTAACCAAATTTGGTAAAGGAGAAATGCTGCCACCTTGTGGCCGTTTCCTGCAAGAGCAGCTTTAAACTCACAGCTAATGGTCACTTAACATTCACAAGGACTCAGGGCTGTAAAGGACACCTGCCCTAAAAAATTGAGCTGAAGTAGGGAATGGACAAAAAAATTCAAAACAGGCAAATGTTTCAAGAAGAGATTATGAAGACTTAAGTTTTACTCACACACTTTTAAAAAAAAAGGAAAATGGATAAAAGCTCAACCTCAGGGAGTGTTAGACGCATGCAATCTAATCTACAAAAAGTTTCAACTTACATCAGTCGAATGACCATCAACAAAAAGTCTATAAACAATAAATGCTGAAGGGGTTTTAGAGAACTGTGTACCCTCTACCTGCTGGTGAGACGTAAAACGGTAACAGCCAATAATGAGAACCAAAAGGAGCTGTGTTTAAAAGTAAAAATGGAGGTATCATTCAATCCAGCAGGCGCACCATTGGACCTCTCACCTGAGAAGACAAGAATGGAGAAGACACAGGCCGCAAAAGCTGCAGTGCAGCCTTATTCACAATAGCCAAGACAGTGAAGCAACCAAAATGTCCACCAACAGGTGAATGGATAAAGAAGAAGTGGTCCATGTACACAATGGAATATTAGCCATGCAAGACAATGAACCATTGCTCTTTGACGCACCACAAATGAGTCTGGAGATAATCACGAAACATGAGGTAACTCGGAAAGCAAAAGACCTGTATTCTATGATATCACCTATAGGCGTTATCTAATAACTGACACAAATGAACATATTTCCACAGAGAAAGACACTCACAGATTTAGAAAACTATGCTCATCTAAAAGGAAAGGTGGAGTGAATGGATAAATTAAGATTAGTGTTACTATATGTATACAAACACATATTATATACATATCTCAAAAATACCGACCATACAGCAAGGAAGTCTGCGGAACCCTCTGTAATATTTTACATGGGAAGAGGATCTGTACTTGAATAGACATATATAATGTACAGATGAACCAGATTGTTTACACCTAGGAGAAACAATATTCTAAGCTTTACCCCAATTAAAAAACAATTTAAAACCAAGAAGAAATAATGAGACATAAACTTATGGGGGTTTCTCCATGCACATTCCAATGTAATTTACAACCTAGGAACACGACTTCCAGAAAGGCTCTGCTGCCCTAGTAACCAGATTTGGGAATGGAGAAATGCTGCCTCCTTTAGGCCACTTCCCACAACAGCAGCTTTAAACACATTGCTAAAGGTCACTAAATATTCACCAAACTTGCAGTTCGGGAAATGACACCTGCTCTCTAAAAAAAGTCTGAGGTGGAAAATCGACCAAAAAATTCAAAAGAGGGCAACCTTCCAAGAAGACAATATCAAGAGTTATAATGTACTCCCATTTGTTTCCTTTTTTTAACAGAAAAGAAAACGGCGGAGAAAAATGATGAGTTTTACGAATTTTCAAAGACATGCAAACCCAAATTACAAAACCCTATCAGCTCACAGCAGCCAGTAGGGGCATTGGCATAAATTCTGCAAAGAATAAATGCTGAAGCGATTGTGGAGAAATGTGTACCCTCGATTCTAAAGGGGACGTAATAAGTGCCACTAATGAAAACACAAAGAAGGTGCTTTGAAAAGGGAAAAACGGTGCTACCAGTCAGTCCATCACACCCACTGCTGGGCCTATCACCTGAGAAAATGAGAATCAAAAAGTCACAGGCTGGCAATCCTGCACTCCAACAATATTTACCATAGCCAACACTTGGAAGCAATGAAAATGTCCATCAACCGAGGAATGCACAATGTAGAAGTGGTCCATGTACACAGTGGAAAATTCTCCAATAAAAAATAAAAATTACATGTAAAAATCCAACAAAAATAAGGAGACATCAGCTTGTGTGGGTTTCTCCAGGCACACTCCACTCTAATTTTTAACCGAGAAACACCACAAGCCGCAAGGGCTTTTCCCCATTTACCAGGGTGGGGAAAATAGAAAGGCTGCTGCCCTCTGGCAGTTACCTGCAAAAGCAGCTTTAAAGCCTGTGCTAATGGTCATTTCATAGGAACAAGTACTGCAGAACTGTAAATGAAACCTGCCCTCAAAATGTCTTGAGGGAGGTAATGGCCAAAACATTTCAAAATGTGACACATACTTTAAGAGAACACTTTGAAGAACTAAGGGGTAATCACAGCTTGAAAAATAAAAAGGACATGCCTTAAAGCTCAATTTCAACGGATTTTGAGGCACATGCGAATTCAACCACAAAGAGGTATCAGCTCACAATTGCCAGAGTAACCATCAGCAAGAAAACTACAAACAATAAATGCTGAAGGTGTTGTGGAGAAATGTATACCCTCAACTTCAAGTGGGACGTAAGTTGGAAAGGGCCACAGATGAGAACCGAAAGGAGGTGCCTTAAAAAGGTAAACATTGAGCTACCATATGACCTAGCAGGCCCACTCCTCGACCTATAATCTAAGAAGACAGAATTGGAAAGACACAGGCAGGCAAATCTGCATTGCACAGTATCACAATAGCCAAGATATGGAAGTAACCAAAAAGTCCACCAACAGATGGGTGGACACAGAAGAACTCCTCCATGTACAGATGGAATATTCGCTACTGAAAAAAATGAAACAATGCCATTTGCAGCACCATAGATGAGTCTAGACGTAATCACGCCCCCTGTAGTAAGTGAGAAAGCAAAAGACACATATCCTATCATATCACTTTTAGGAGTTACTTAAAAATTGATACCAATGAAGATATTTCCACAGAGAAAGGCAATCACAGATTCATTAAAAAAACTTAGGCTCACCAAAAAGAAAGGGATGAGGATTGGATACATTACCATATTGGGGTTAACAGAGATATACAAACCATGTGAAATATATAATCACCAAAGGCGTACGGAAGACCAGGAGAAGACTACTCAACATTCTGTCATAACCTAAATGGGAAAAGGATGCGAGGAAGAGTAGATACCCATATATGTGTGAAAGAACCACATCTTGCACAGCAAGAAGAAACAAACCATTGTAATCAAATTTGCTGGGATAAAAAATAAAAAGTATATTACAAATATGAACAAGAAGTAATGAGACATAAACTTAAAGGGCTTTTTCCTGGCACATTCCATTTTAATTTACAACCTAGAACACCACTTCCATTAAGGCTCTGTTTCCCTAGTAACCAAATTTGGTAAAGGAGAAATGCTGCCACCTTGTGGCCGTTTCCTGCAAGAGCAGCTTTAAAGTCACAGCTAATGGTCACTTAACATTCACAAGAACTCAAGGCTGTAAGGACACCTGCCCTAAAAAATTGTGCTGAAGTAGGGAATGGACAAAAAATTTCAAAACAGGCAAATGTTTCAAGAAGAGAATATGAAGAGTTACGTTTTACTGACGCTCTTTAAAAAAAAAAAGGAAAATGGATAAAAGCTCCACCTCAGGGAGTGTTAGACGCATGCAATCTAATCTACAAAAAGTTTTCAACTTACACCAATCGAGTGACCATCAGCAAAAAGTCTACGAACAATAAATGCTGCAGGGGTTTTAGAGAACTGTGTACCCTCTACCTGCTGTTGAGACGTAAAAGGGTAACAGCCAATAATGAGAATAGAAAGGAGCTGTGTTTAAAAGTAAAAATGGAGGTACCATTCAATCCAGCAGGCATGCCATTGGACCTCTCACCTGAGAAGACAAGAATCGAGAAGACACAGGCCGCAAAAGCTGCAGTGCAGCCTTATTCACAATAGCCAAGACCGTGAAGCAATCAAAATATCCAACAAGTGGTGAATGGATAAAGAAGAAGTGGTCCATGTACACAATGGAATATTAGCCATGGAAAACAATGAACCATTGCTCTCTGAGGCACCACAAATGAGTCTGGAGATAATCACGAAACATGAGGTAAGTCCAAAAGCAAAAGACCTATATTGTATGATATCACTTATAGGCGTTATCTAATAACTGACACAAATGAACATATTTCCACAGAGAAAGACACTCACAGACTTAGAAAACTGTGCTCATCTAAAAGGAAAGGTGGAGTGAATGGATAAATTAAGATTAGTGTTACTATATGTATACAAACACATATTATATACATATCTCAAAAAGACCGACCATATAGCAAGGGAGGTCTGCGGAACATTCTGTAACATTTTACATGGGAAGAGGATCTGTACTTGAATAGACATATATAATCTACAAATGAACCAGATTGTTTACACCTAGGAGAAACAATATTCTAAGCTTTACCCCAATTAAAAAAAATTTTAAAACCAAGAAGAAATAATGAGGCATAAACTTATGGGGGTTTCTCCATGCACATTCCAATGTAATTTACAACCTAGGAACACGACTTCCAGAAAGGCTCTGCTGCCCTAGTAACCAGATTTGGGAATGGAGAAATGCTGCCTCCTTTAGGCCACTTCCCACAACAGCAGCTTTAAACACATTGCTAAAGGTCACTAAATATTCACCAAACTTGCAGTTCGGGAAATGACACCTGCTCTCTAAAAAAAGTCTGAGGTGGAAAATCGACAAAAAATTCAAAAGAGGGCAACCTTCCAAGAAGACAATATCAAGAGTTATAATGTACTCCCATTTGTTTCCTTTTTTTAACAGAAAAGAAAACGGCGGAGAAAAATGATGAGTTTTACGAATTTTCAAAGACATGCAAACCCAAATTACAAAACCCTATCAGCTCACAGCAGCCAGTAGGGACATTGGCATAAATTCTGCAAAGAATAAATGCTGAAGCGATTGTGGAGAAATGTGTACCCTCGATTCTAAAGGGGACGTAATAAGTGCCACTAATGAAAACACAAAGAAGGTGCTTTGAAAAGGGAAAAACGTTGCTACCAGTCAGTCAATCACACCCACTGCTGGGCCTATCACCTGAGAAAATGAGAATCAAAAAGTCACAGGCTGGCAATCCTGCACTCCAACAATATTTACCATAGCCAACACTTGGAAGCAATGAAAATGTCCATCAACCGAGGAATGCACAATGTAGAAGTGGTCCATGTACACAGTGGAAAATTTTCCAATAAAAAATAAAAATTACATTTAAAAATCCAACAAAAGTAAGGAGACATCAGCTTGTGTGGGTTTCTCCAGGCACACTCCACTCTAATTTTTAACCGAGAAACACCACAGGCCGCAAGGGCTTTTCCCTAGTTACCAGGGTGGGGAACATAGAAAGGCTGCTGCCCTCTGGCAGTTACCTGCAAAAGCAGCTTTAAAGCCCGTGCTAATGGTCATTTCATAGGAACAAGTACTGCAGAACTGTAAATGAAACTTGCCCTCAAAATGTCTTGAGGGAGGTAATGGCCAAAATATTTCAAATGGTGACACATACTTTAAGAAAACACTTTGAAGAAATAAGCTCTAATCATAGCTGGAAAAATAAAAAGGACATGTCTAAAAGCTCAATTTCAACGCATTATGAGACACATGCAAATTCAACCACAAAGAGGTATCAGCTCACACCACTCAGAATAACCATCAGCAAAAACTACAAAGAATAAATGCTGAAGGTGCTGGGAAGAAATGCATACCCTCAACTTTATTTGGGACGTAACCTGGAAAGAGCCACTAAAGAGAACAGAATAGAGGTGCCTTTAAAAGGTAAACATTGAGCTACCATAGGATCCAGCAGACCTATTCCTGGACCTATAAACTAAGAAGACAGAATTGGAAGGACACAGG
The DNA here is from genome assembly GCF_028021215.1 of Eschrichtius robustus. Classification (NCBI taxonomy): domain Eukaryota; kingdom Metazoa; phylum Chordata; class Mammalia; order Artiodactyla; family Eschrichtiidae; genus Eschrichtius; species Eschrichtius robustus. The sequence continues at coordinate 55,795,366 of NC_090830.1, read as the reverse complement.
TATGCAAATCTGCATTGCATAGTATTACAATAGCCAAGATACGGAAGTAACCAAAAAGTCCACCGACAGATGGGTGGACAAAGAAGAACTGCTACCTGTACAGATGGAATATGAGCTAGTGAAAAAATGAAACAATGCCATTTGCAGCACCATAGATGAGTCTAGACGTAATCACGCCACCTGTAGTAAGTGAGAAAGCAAAAGACACATATCCTATCATATCACTTTTAGGAGTTACTTAAAAATTGATACCAATGAAGATATTTCCACAGAGAAAGGCAATCGCAGATTCATTTAAAATCTTATGGTTCACCAAATAGAAAGGGATGAGGATTGGATACATTACCATATTGGGGTTAACAGAGATATACAAACCATGTGAAATATATAACCACCAAAGACGTACGGAAGACCAGGAGAAGACTACTCAACATTGTGCCATAACCTACATGGTTAAAGGATGCGAGGAAAAATAGATACCTGTATATGTGTGAAAGAACCACATCTTGCACACCTAGAGCAAACAAACCATTGTAATCAAATTTGCTGGGATAAAAAATAAAAAGTAAATTACAAATATGAACAAGAAGTAATGAGACATAAACTTAAAGGGCTTTTTCCTGGCATATTCCATTCTAATATACAACCTAGAACACCACTTCCATTAAGGCTCTGTTTCCCTAGTAACCAAATTTGGTAAAGGAGAAATGCTGCCACCTTGTGGCCGTTTCCTGCAAGAGCAGCTTTAAACTCACAGCTAATGGTCACTTAACATTCACAAGGACTCAGGGCTGTGAAGGACACCTGCCCTAAAAAATTGTGCTGAAGTAGGGAATGGACAAAAAAATTCAAAACAGGCAAATGTTTCAAGAAGAGATTATGAAGACTTAAGTTTTACTCACACTTTTTAAAAAAAAGGAAAATGGATAAAAGCTCAACCTCAGGGAGTGTTAGATGCATGCAATCTAATCTACAAAAAGTTTCAACTTACATCAGTCGAATGACCATCAGTAAAAAGTCTATAAACAATAAATGCTGAAGGAGTTTTAGAGAACTGTGTACCCTCTACCTGCTGGTGAGACGTAAAACGGTAACAGCCAATAATGAGAACCGAAAGGAGCTCTGTTTAAAAGTAAAAATGGAGGTATCATTCAACCCAGCAGGCGCACCATTGGACCTCTCACCTGAGAAGACAAGAATGGAGAAGACACAGGCCTCAAAAGCTGCAGTGCAGCCTTATTCACAATAGCCAAGACAGTGAAGCAACCAAAATGTCCACCAACAGGTGAATGGATAAAGAAGAAGTGGTCCATGTACACAATGGAATATTAGCCATGGAAGACAATGAAACATTGCTCTTTGACGCACCACAAATGAGTCTGGAGATAATCACGAAACATGAGGTAACTCGGAAAGCAAAAGACCTGTATTCTATGATATCACTTATAGGCGTTATCTAATAACTGACACAAATGAACATATTTCCACAGAGAAAGACACTCACAGATTTAGAAAACTATGCTCATCTAAAAGGAAAGGTGGAGTGAATGGATAAATTAAGATTAGTGTTACTATATGTATACAAACACATATTATATACATATCTCAAAAATACCGACCATACAGCAAGGAAGTCTGCGGAACCCTCTGTAATATTTTACATGGGAAGAGGATCTGTACTTGAATAGACATATATAATGTACAGATGAACCAGATTGTTTACACCTAGGAGAAACAATATTCTAAGCTTTACCCCAATTAAAAAACAATTTAAAACCAAGAAGAAATAATGAGACATAAACTTATGGGGGTTTCTCCATGCACATTCCAATGTAATTTACAACCTAGGAACACGACTTCCAGAAAGGCTCTGCTGCCCTAGTAACCAGATTTGGGAATGGAGAAATGCTGCCTCCTTTAGGCCACTTCCCACAACAGCAGCTTTAAACACATTGCTAAAGGTCACTAAATATTCACCAAACTTGCAGTTCGGGAAATGACACCTGCTCTCTAAAAAAAGTCTGAGGTGGAAAATCGACCAAAAAATTCAAAAGAGGGCAACCTTCCAAGAAGACAATATCAAGAGTTATAATGTACTCCCATTTGTTTCCTTTTTTTAACAGAAAAGAAAACGGCGGAGAAAAATGATGAGTTTTACGAATTTTCAAAGACATGCAAACCCAAATTACAAAACCCTATCAGCTCACAGCAGCCAGTAGGGGCATTGGCATAAATTCTGCAAAGAATAAATGCTGAAGCGATTGTGGAGAAATGTGTACCCTCGATTCTAAAGGGGACGTAATAAGTGCCACTAATGAAAACACAAAGAAGGTGCTTTGAAAAGGGAAAAACGGTGCTACCAGTCAGTCCATCACACCCACTGCTGGGCCTATCACCTGAGAAAATGAGAATCAAAAAGTCACAGGCTGGCAATCCTGCACTCCAACAATATTTACCATAGCCAACACTTGGAAGCAATGAAAATGTCCATCAACCGAGGAATGCACAATGTAGAAGTGGTCCATGTACACAGTGGAAAATTCTCCAATAAAAAATAAAAATTACATGTAAAAATCCAACAAAAATAAGGAGACATCAGCTTGTGTGGGTTTCTCCAGGCACACTCCACTCTAATTTTTAACCGAGAAACACCACAAGCCGCAAGGGCTTTTCCCCATTTACCAGGGTGGGGAAAATAGAAAGGCTGCTGCCCTCTGGCAGTTACCTGCAAAAGCAGCTTTAAAGCCTGTGCTAATGGTCATTTCATAGGAACAAGTACTGCAGAACTGTAAATGAAACCTGCCCTCAAAATGTCTTGAGGGAGGTAATGGCCAAAACATTTCAAAATGTGACACATACTTTAAGAGAACACTTTGAAGAACTAAGGGGTAATCACAGCTTGAAAAATAAAAAGGACATGCCTTAAAGCTCAATTTCAACGGATTTTGAGGCACATGCGAATTCAACCACAAAGAGGTATCAGCTCACAATTGCCAGAGTAACCATCAGCAAGAAAACTACAAACAATAAATGCTGAAGGTGTTGTGGAGAAATGTATACCCTCAACTTCAAGTGGGACGTAAGTTGGAAAGGGCCACAGATGAGAACCGAAAGGAGGTGCCTTAAAAAGGTAAACATTGAGCTACCATATGACCTAGCAGGCCCACTCCTCGACCTATAATCTAAGAAGACAGAATTGGAAAGACACAGGCAGGCAAATCTGCATTGCACAGTATCACAATAGCCAAGATATGGAAGTAACCAAAAAGTCCACCAACAGATGGGTGGACACAGAAGAACTCCTCCATGTACAGATGGAATATTCGCTACTGAAAAAAATGAAACAATGCCATTTGCAGCACCATAGATGAGTCTAGACGTAATCACGCCCCCTGTAGTAAGTGAGAAAGCAAAAGACACATATCCTATCATATCACTTTTAGGAGTTACTTAAAAATTGATACCAATGAAGATATTTCCACAGAGAAAGGCAATCACAGATTCATTAAAAAAACTTAGGCTCACCAAAAAGAAAGGGATGAGGATTGGATACATTACCATATTGGGGTTAACAGAGATATACAAACCATGTGAAATATATAATCACCAAAGGCGTACGGAAGACCAGGAGAAGACTACTCAACATTCTGTCATAACCTAAATGGGAAAAGGATGCGAGGAAGAGTAGATACCCATATATGTGTGAAAGAACCACATCTTGCACAGCAAGAAGAAACAAACCATTGTAATCAAATTTGCTGGGATAAAAAATAAAAAGTATATTACAAATATGAACAAGAAGTAATGAGACATAAACTTAAAGGGCTTTTTCCTGGCACATTCCATTTTAATTTACAACCTAGAACACCACTTCCATTAAGGCTCTGTTTCCCTAGTAACCAAATTTGGTAAAGGAGAAATGCTGCCACCTTGTGGCCGTTTCCTGCAAGAGCAGCTTTAAAGTCACAGCTAATGGTCACTTAACATTCACAAGAACTCAAGGCTGTAAGGACACCTGCCCTAAAAAATTGTGCTGAAGTAGGGAATGGACAAAAAATTTCAAAACAGGCAAATGTTTCAAGAAGAGAATATGAAGAGTTACGTTTTACTGACGCTCTTTAAAAAAAAAAAGGAAAATGGATAAAAGCTCCACCTCAGGGAGTGTTAGACGCATGCAATCTAATCTACAAAAAGTTTTCAACTTACACCAATCGAGTGACCATCAGCAAAAAGTCTACGAACAATAAATGCTGCAGGGGTTTTAGAGAACTGTGTACCCTCTACCTGCTGTTGAGACGTAAAAGGGTAACAGCCAATAATGAGAATAGAAAGGAGCTGTGTTTAAAAGTAAAAATGGAGGTACCATTCAATCCAGCAGGCATGCCATTGGACCTCTCACCTGAGAAGACAAGAATCGAGAAGACACAGGCCGCAAAAGCTGCAGTGCAGCCTTATTCACAATAGCCAAGACCGTGAAGCAATCAAAATATCCAACAAGTGGTGAATGGATAAAGAAGAAGTGGTCCATGTACACAATGGAATATTAGCCATGGAAAACAATGAACCATTGCTCTCTGAGGCACCACAAATGAGTCTGGAGATAATCACGAAACATGAGGTAAGTCCAAAAGCAAAAGACCTATATTGTATGATATCACTTATAGGCGTTATCTAATAACTGACACAAATGAACATATTTCCACAGAGAAAGACACTCACAGACTTAGAAAACTGTGCTCATCTAAAAGGAAAGGTGGAGTGAATGGATAAATTAAGATTAGTGTTACTATATGTATACAAACACATATTATATACATATCTCAAAAAGACCGACCATATAGCAAGGGAGGTCTGCGGAACATTCTGTAACATTTTACATGGGAAGAGGATCTGTACTTGAATAGACATATATAATCTACAAATGAACCAGATTGTTTACACCTAGGAGAAACAATATTCTAAGCTTTACCCCAATTAAAAAAAATTTTAAAACCAAGAAGAAATAATGAGGCATAAACTTATGGGGGTTTCTCCATGCACATTCCAATGTAATTTACAACCTAGGAACACGACTTCCAGAAAGGCTCTGCTGCCCTAGTAACCAGATTTGGGAATGGAGAAATGCTGCCTCCTTTAGGCCACTTCCCACAACAGCAGCTTTAAACACATTGCTAAAGGTCACTAAATATTCACCAAACTTGCAGTTCGGGAAATGACACCTGCTCTCTAAAAAAAGTCTGAGGTGGAAAATCGACAAAAAATTCAAAAGAGGGCAACCTTCCAAGAAGACAATATCAAGAGTTATAATGTACTCCCATTTGTTTCCTTTTTTTAACAGAAAAGAAAACGGCGGAGAAAAATGATGAGTTTTACGAATTTTCAAAGACATGCAAACCCAAATTACAAAACCCTATCAGCTCACAGCAGCCAGTAGGGACATTGGCATAAATTCTGCAAAGAATAAATGCTGAAGCGATTGTGGAGAAATGTGTACCCTCGATTCTAAAGGGGACGTAATAAGTGCCACTAATGAAAACACAAAGAAGGTGCTTTGAAAAGGGAAAAACGTTGCTACCAGTCAGTCAATCACACCCACTGCTGGGCCTATCACCTGAGAAAATGAGAATCAAAAAGTCACAGGCTGGCAATCCTGCACTCCAACAATATTTACCATAGCCAACACTTGGAAGCAATGAAAATGTCCATCAACCGAGGAATGCACAATGTAGAAGTGGTCCATGTACACAGTGGAAAATTTTCCAATAAAAAATAAAAATTACATTTAAAAATCCAACAAAAGTAAGGAGACATCAGCTTGTGTGGGTTTCTCCAGGCACACTCCACTCTAATTTTTAACCGAGAAACACCACAGGCCGCAAGGGCTTTTCCCTAGTTACCAGGGTGGGGAACATAGAAAGGCTGCTGCCCTCTGGCAGTTACCTGCAAAAGCAGCTTTAAAGCCCGTGCTAATGGTCATTTCATAGGAACAAGTACTGCAGAACTGTAAATGAAACTTGCCCTCAAAATGTCTTGAGGGAGGTAATGGCCAAAATATTTCAAATGGTGACACATACTTTAAGAAAACACTTTGAAGAAATAAGCTCTAATCATAGCTGGAAAAATAAAAAGGACATGTCTAAAAGCTCAATTTCAACGCATTATGAGACACATGCAAATTCAACCACAAAGAGGTATCAGCTCACACCACTCAGAATAACCATCAGCAAAAACTACAAAGAATAAATGCTGAAGGTGCTGGGAAGAAATGCATACCCTCAACTTTATTTGGGACGTAACCTGGAAAGAGCCACTAAAGAGAACAGAATAGAGGTGCCTTTAAAAGGTAAACATTGAGCTACCATAGGATCCAGCAGACCTATTCCTGGACCTATAAACTAAGAAGACAGAATTGGAAGGACACAGGTATGCAAATCTGCATTGCATAGTATTACAATAGCCAAGATACGGAAGTAACCAAAAAGTCCACCGACAGATGGGTGGACAAAGAAGAACTGCTACCTGTACAGATGGAATATGAGCTAGTGAAAAAATGAAACAATGCCATTTGCAGCACCATAGATGAGTCTAGACGTAATCACGCCACCTGTAGTAAGTGAGAAAGCAAAAGACACATATCCTATCATATCACTTTTAGGAGTTACTTAAAAATTGATACCAATGAAGATATTTCCACAGAGAAAGGCAATCGCAGATTCATTTAAAATCTTATGGTTCACCAAATAGAAAGGGATGAGGATTGGATACATTACCATATTGGGGTTAACAGAGATATACAAACCATGTGAAATATATAACCACCAAAGACGTACGGAAGACCAGGAGAAGACTACTCAACATTGTGCCATAACCTACATGGTTAAAGGATGCGAGGAAAAATAGATACCTGTATATGTGTGAAAGAACCACATCTTGCACACCTAGAGCAAACAAACCATTGTAATCAAATTTGCTGGGATAAAAAATAAAAAGTAAATTACAAATATGAACAAGAAGTAATGAGACATAAACTTAAAGGGCTTTTTCCTGGCATATTCCATTCTAATATACAACCTAGAACACCACTTCCATTAAGGCTCTGTTTCCCTAGTAACCAAATTTGGTAAAGGAGAAATGCTGCCACCTTGTGGCCGTTTCCTGCAAGAGCAGCTTTAAACTCACAGCTAATGGTCACTTAACATTCACAAGGACTCAGGGCTGTGAAGGACACCTGCCCTAAAAAATTGTGCTGAAGTAGGGAATGGACAAAAAAATTCAAAACAGGCAAATGTTTCAAGAAGAGATTATGAAGACTTAAGTTTTACTCACACTTTTTAAAAAAAAGGAAAATGGATAAAAGCTCAACCTCAGGGAGTGTTAGACGCATGCAATCTAATCTACAAAAAGTTTCAACTTACATCAGTCGAATGACCATCAGTAAAAAGTCTATAAACAATAAATGCTGAAGGAGTTTTAGAGAACTGTGTACCCTCTACCTGCTGGTGAGACGTAAAACGGTAACAGCCAATAATGAGAACCGAAAGGAGCTCTGTTTAAAAGTAAAAATGGAGGTATCATTCAACCCAGCAGGCGCACCATTGGACCTCTCACCTGAGAAGACAAGAATGGAGAAGACACAGGCCTCAAAAGCTGCAGTGCAGCCTTATTCACAATAGCCAAGACAGTGAAGCAACCAAAATGTCCACCAACAGGTGAATGGATAAAGAAGAAGTGGTCCATGTACACAATGGAATATTAGCCATGGAAGACAATGAAACATTGCTCTTTGACGCACCACAAATGAGTCTGGAGATAATCACGAAACATGAGGTAACTCGGAAAGCAAAAGACCTGTATTCTATGATATCACTTATAGGCGTTATCTAATAACTGACACAAATGAACATATTTCCACAGAGAAAGACACTCACAGATTTAGAAAACTATGCTCATCTAAAAGGAAAGTTGGAGTGAATGGATAAATTAAGATTAGTGTTACTATATGTATACAAACACATATTATGTACATATCTCAAAAATACCGACCATAGAGCAAGGAAGTCTGCGGAACCCTCTGTAATATTTTACATGGGAAGAGGATCTGTACTTGAATAGACATATATAATCTACAAATGAACCAGATTGTTTACACCTAGGACAAACAATATTCTAAGCTTTACCCCAATTAAAAAATTTTTTAAAACCAAGAAGAAATAATGAGACATAAACTTATGGGGGTTTCTCCATGCACATTCCAATGTAATTTACAACCTAGGGACACGACTTCCAGAAAGGCTCTGCTGCCCTAGTAACCAGATTTGGGAATGGAGAAATGCTGCCTCCTTTAGGCCACTTCCCACAACAGCAGCTTTAAACACATTGCTAAAGGTCACTAAATATTCACCAAACTTGCAGTTCGGGAAATAATACCTGCTCTCTAAAAAAAGTCTGAGGTGGAAAATCGACCAAAAAATTCAAAAGAGGGCAACCTTCCAAGAAGACAATATCAAGAGTTATAATGTACTCCCATTTGTTTCCTTTTTTTAACAGAAAAGAAAACGGCGGAGAAAAATGATGAGTTTTACGAATTTTCAAAGACATGCAAACCCAAATTACAAAACCCTATCAGCTCACAGCAGCCAGTAGGGGCATTGGCATAAATTCTGCAAACAATAAATGCTGAAGCGATTGTGGAGAAATGTGTACCCTCGATTCTAAAGGGGACGTGGTAAGTGCCACTAATGTAAACACAAAGAAGGTTCATTGAAAAGGGAAATACGGTGCTACCAGTCAGTCAATCACACCCACTGCTGGGCCTATCACCTGAGAAAATGAGAATCAAAAAGTCACAGGCTGGCAATCCTGCACTAAAACAATATTTACCATAGCCAACACTTGGAAGCAATGAAAATGTCCATCAACCGAGGAATGCACAAAGTAGAAGTGGTCCACGTACACAGTGGAAAATTTTCCAATAAAAAATAAACATTACATTTAAAAATCCAACAAAAATAAGGAGACATCAGCTTGTGTGGGTTTGTCCAGGCACACTCCACTCTAATTTATAACCGAGAAACCCCACAGGCCGCAAGGGCTTTTCCCTAGTTACCAGGGTAGGGAAAATAGAAAGGCTGCTGCCCTCTGGCAGTTACCTGCAAAAGCAGCTTTAAAGCCTGTGCTAATGGTCATTTCATAGGAACAAGTACTGCAGAACTGTAAATGAAAACTGCCCTCAAAATGTCTTGAGGGAGGTAATGGCCAAAACATTTCAAAATGTGACACATACTTTAAGAGAACACTTTGAAGAACTAAGGGGTAATCACAGCTTGAAAAATAAAAAGGACATGCCTTAAAGCTCAATTTCAACGGATTTTGAGGCACATGCGAATTCAACCACAAAGAGGTATCAGCTCACAATTGCCAGAGTAACCATCAGCAAGAAAACTACAAACAATAAATGCTGAAGGTGTTGTGGAGAAATGTATACCCTCAACTTCAAGTGGGACGTAAGTTGGAAAGGGCCACAGATGAGAACAGAAAGGAGGTGCCTTAAAAAGGTAAACATTGAGCTACCATATGACCTAGCAGGCCCACTCCTCGACCTATAATCTAAGAAGACAGAATTGGAAAGACACAGGCAGGCAAATCTGCATTGCACAGTATCACAATAGCCAAGATATGGAAGTAACCAAAAAGTCCACCAACAGATGGGTGGACACAGAAGAACTCCTCCATGTACAGATGGAATATTCGCTACTGAAAAAAATGAAACAATGCCATTTGCAGCACCATAGATGAGTCTAGACGTAATCACGCCCCCTGTAGTAAGTGAGAAAGCAAAAGACACATATCCTATCATATCACTTTTAGGAGTTACTTAAAAATTGATACCAATGAAGATATTTCCACAGAGAAAGGCAATCACAGATTCATTAAAAAAACTTAGGCTCACCAAAAAGAAAGGGATGAGGATTGGATACATTACCATATTGGGGTTAACAGAGATATACAAACCATGTGAAATATATAATCACCAAAGGCGTACGGAAGACCAGGAGAAGACTACTCAACATTCTGTCATAACCTAAATGGGAAAAGGATGCGAGGAAGAGTAGATACCCATATATGTGTGAAAGAACCACATCTTGCACAGCAAGAAGAAACAAACCATTGTAATCAAATTTGCTGGGATAAAAAATAAAAAGTATATTACAAATATGAACAAGAAGTAATGAGACATAAACTTAAAGGGCTTTTTCCTGGCACATTCCATTTTAATTTACAACCTAGAACACCACTTCCATTAAGGCTCTGTTTCCCTAGTAACCAAATTTGGTAAAGGAGAAATGCTGCCACCTTGTGGCCGTTTCCTGCAAGAGCAGCTTTAAAGTCACAGCTAATGGTCACTTAACATTCACAAGAACTCAAGGCTGTAAGGACACCTGCCCTAAAAAATTGTGCTGAAGTAGGGAATGGACAAAAAATTTCAAAACAGACAAATGTTTCAAGAAGAGAATATGAAGAGTTACGTTTTACTGACGCTCTTTAAAAAAAAAGGAAAATGGATAAAAGCTCCACCTCAGGGAGTGTTAGACGCATGCAATCTAATCTACAAAAAGTTTTCAACTTACACCAATCGACTGACCATCAGCAAAAAGTCTACGAACAATAAATGCTGAAGGGGTTTTAGAGAACTGTGAACCCTCTACCTGCTGTTGAGACGTAAAAGGGTAACAGCCAATAATGAGAATAGAAAGGAGCTGTGTTTAAAAGTAAAAATGGAGGTACCATTCAATCCAGCAGGCACGCCATTGGACCTCTCACCTGAGAAGACAAGAATCGAGAAGACACAGGCCGCAAAAGCTGCAGTGCAGCCTTATTCACAATAGCCAAGACCGTGAAGCAATCAAAATATCCAACAAGTGGTGAATGGATAAAGAAGAAGTGGTCCATGTACACAATGGAATATTAGCCATGGAAAACAATGAACCATTGCTCTCTGAGGCACCACAAATGAGTCTGGAGATAATCACGAAACATGAGGTAAGTCCAAAAGCAAAAGACCTATATTCTATGATATCACTTATAGGCGTTATCTAATAACTGACACAAATGAACATATTTCCACAGAGAAAGACACTCACAGACTTAGAAAACAAACTATGCTCATCTAAAAGGAAAGGTGGAGTGAATGGATAAATTAAGATTAGTGTTACTATATGTATACAAACACATATTATATACATATCTCAAAAAGACCGACCATATAGCAAGGGAGGTCTGCGGAACATTCTGTAACATTTTACATGGGAAGAGGATCTGTACTTGAATAGACATATATAATCTACAAATGAACCAGATTGTGTACACCTAGGACAAACAATATTCTAAGCTTTACCACAATTAAAAAAATTTTTAAAACCAAGAAGAAATAATGAGACATAAACTTATGGGGGTTTCTCCATGCACATTCCAATGTAATTTACAACCTAGGAACACGACTTCCAGAAAGGCTCTGCTGCTCTAGAAACCAGATTTGGGAATGGAGAAATGCTGCCTGCTTGAGGCCACTTCCCACAACAGCAGCTTTAAACCCATTTCTAAAGGTCAATAAATATTCATCAAACTTGCAGTTCGGGAAATGACACCTGCTCTCTAAAAAAACTCTGGGGTGGAAAATCGACCAAAAAATTCAAAAGAGGGCAACCTTCTAAGAAGACAGTTTCCAGAGTTATAATGTACTCCCATTTGTTTCCTTTTTGTAACAGAAAAGAAAACGGCGGAGAAAAATAATGAGTTTTACGAATTTTCAAATACATGCAAACCCAAATTACAAAAACCTATCAGCTCACAGCAGCCAGTAGGGCCATTAGCATAAATGCTGCAAACAATAAATGCTGAAGCGATTGTGGAGAAATGCGTACCCTCGATTCTAAGGGGGACGTGGTAAGAGCCACTAATGAAAACACAAAGGAGGTGCTTTGAAAAGGGAAACACGGTGCTACCAGTCAATGAATCACACACACTGCTGGGCCTATCACCTGAGAAAATGAGAATCAAAAAGTCACAGGCTGGCAATTCTGCACTCCAACAATATTTACCATAGCCAACACTTGGAAGAAATGAAAATGTCCATCAACCGAGGAATGCACAAAGTAGAAGTGGTCCACGTACACAGTGGAAAATTACTCCAATAAAAAATAAAAATTACATTTAAAAATCCAACAAAAATAAGGAGACATCAGCTTGTGTGGGTTTGTCCAGGCACTCTCCACTCTAATTTTTAACCGAGAAACACCACAGGCCGCAAGGGCTTTTCCCTAGTTACCAGGGTGGGGAACATAGAAAGGCTGCTGCCCTCTGGCAGTTACCTGCAAAAGCAGCTTTAAAGCCCGTGCTAATGGTCATTTCATAGGAACAAGTACTGCAGAACTGTAAATGAAACTTGCCCTCAAAATGTCTTGAGGGAGGTAATGGCCAAAATATTTCAAATGGTGACACATACTTTAAGAAAACACTTTGAAGAAATAAGCTCTAATCATAGCTGGAAAAATAAAAAGGACATGTCTAAAAGCTCAATTTCAACGCATTATGAGACACATGCAAATTCAACCACAAAGAGGTATCAGCTCACACCACTCAGAATAACCATCAGCAAAAACTGCAAAGAATAAATGCTGAAGGTGCTGGGAAGAAATGCATACCCTCAACTTTATGTGGGACGTAACCTGGAAAGAGCCACTAAAGAGAACAGAATAGAGGTGCCTTTAAAAGGTAAACATTGAGCTACCATAGGATCCAGCAGACCTATTCCTGGACCTATAAACTAAGAAGACAGAATTGGAAGGACACAGGTATGCAAATCTGCATTGCATAGTATTACAAAAGCCAAGATACGGAAGTAACCAAAAAGTCCACCGACAGATGGGCGGACAAAGAAGAACTGCTACCTGTACAGATGGAATATGAGCTAGTGAAAAAATGAAACAATGCCATTTGCAGCACCATAGATGAGTCTAGACGTAATCACGCCACCTGTAGTAAGTGAGAAAGCAAAAGACACATATCCTATCATATCACTTTTAGGAGTTACTTAAAAATCGATACCAATGAAGATATTTCCACAGAGAGAGGCAATCGCAGATTCATTAAAAAACTTATGGTTCACCAAATAGAAAGGGATGAGGATTGGATACATTACCATATTGGGGTTAACAGAGATATACAAACCATGTGAAATATATAACCACCAAAGACGTACGGAAGACCAGGAGAAGACTACTCAACATTGTGCCATAACCTACATGGGAAAAGGATGCGAGGAAAAATAGATACCTGTATATGTGTGAAAGAACCACATCTTGCACACCTAGAGCAAACAAACCATTGTAATCAAATTTGCTGGGATAAAAAAGAAAAAAGTAAATTACAAATATGAACAAGAAGTAATGAGACATAAACTTAAAGGGCTTTTTCCTGGCATATTCCATTCTAATATACAACCTAGAACACCATTTCCATTAAGGCTCTGTTTCCCTAGTAACCAAATTTGGTAAAGGAGAAATGCTGCCACCTTGTGGCCGTTTCCTGCAAGAGCAGCTTTAAAGTCACAGCTAATGGTCACTTAACATTCACAAGGACTCAGGGCTGTAAAGGACACCTGCCCTAAAAAATTGAGCTGAAGTAGGGAATGGACAAAAAAATTCAAAACAGGCAAATGTTTCAAGAAGAGATTATGAAGACTTAAGTTTTACTCACACACTTTAAAAAAAAAAGGAAAATGGATAAAAGCTCAACCTCAGGGTGTGTTAGACGCATGCAATCTAATCTACAAAAAGTTTCAACTTACATCAGTCGAATGACCATCAGCAAAAAGTCTATAAACAATAAATGCTGAAGGGGTTTTAGAGAACTGTGTACCCTCTACCTGCTGGTGAGACGTAAAACTGTAACAGCCAATAATGAGAACCGAAAGGAGCTGTGTTTAAAAGTAAAAATGGAGGTATCATTCAACCCAGCAGGCGCACCATTGGACCTCTCACCTGAGAAGACAAGAATGGAGAAGACACAGGCCGCAAAAGCTGCAGTGCAGCCTTATTCACAATAGCCAAGACAGTGAAGCAACCAAAATGTCCACCAACAGGTGAATGGATAAAGAAGAAGTGGTCCATGTACACAATGGAATATTAGCCATGGAAGACAATGAACCACTGCTCTTTGACGCACCACAAATGAGTCTGGAGATAATCACGAAACATGAAGTAACTCGGAAAGCAAAAGACCTGTATTCTATGATATCACCTATAGGCGTTATCTAATAACTGACACAAAGGAACATATTTCCACAGAGAAAGACACTCACAGATTTAGAAAACTATGCTCATCTAAAAGGAAAGGTGGAGTGAATGGATAAATTAAGATTAGTGTTACTATATGTATACAAACACATATTATATACATATCTCAAAAATACCGACCATACAGCAAGGAAGTCTGCGGAACCCTCTGTAATATTTTACATGGGAAGAGGATCTGTACTTGAATAGACATATATAATGTACAGATGAACCAGATTGTTTACACCTAGGAGAAACAATATTCTAAGCTTTACCCCAATTAAAAAAAATTTTAAAACCAAGAAGAAATAATGAGACATAAACTTATGGGGGTTTCTCCAAGCACATTCCAATGTAATTTACAACCTAGGAACACGACTTCCAGAAAGGCTCTGCTGCCCTAGTAACCAGATTTGGGAATGGAGAAATGCTGCCTCCTTTAGGCCACTTCCCACAACAGCAGCTTTAAACACATTGTAAAGGTCACTAAATATTCACCAAACTTGCAGTTCGGGAAATGACACCTGCTCTCTAAAAAAAGTCTGAGGTGGAAAATCGACCAAAAAATTCAAAAGAGGGCAACCTTCCAAGAAGACAATATCAAGAGTTATAATGTACTCCCATTTGTTTCCTTTTTTTAACAGAAAAGAAAACGGCGGAGAAAAATGATGAGTTTTACGAATTTTCAAAGACATGCAAACCCAAATTACAAAACCCTATCAGCTCACAGCAGCCAGTAGGGGCATTGGCATAAATTCTGCAAACAATAAATGCTGAAGCGATTGTGGAGAAATGTGTACCCTCGATTCTAAAGGGGACGTAATAAGTGCCACTAATGAAAGCACAAAGAAGGTGCTTTGAAAAGGGAAAAACGGTGCTACCAGTCAGTCAATCACACCCACTGCTGGGCCTATCACCTGAGAAAATGAGAATCAAAAAGTCACAGGCTGGCAATCCTGCACTCCAACAATATTTACCATAGCCAACACTTGGAAGCAATGAAAATGTCCATCAACCGAGGAATGCACAATGTAGAAGTGGTCCATGTACACAGTAGAAAATTACTCCAATAAAAAATAAAAATTACATGTAAAAATCCAACAAAAATAAGGAGACATCAGCTTGTGTGGGTTTCTCCAGGCACACTCCACTCTAAATTTTAACCGAGAAACACCACAAGCCGCAAGGGCTTTTCCCCATTTACCAGGGTGGGGAAAATAGAAAGGCTGCTGCCCTCTGGCAGTTACCTGCAAAAGCAGCTTTAAAGCCTGTGCTAATGGTCATTTCATAGGAACAAGAACTGCAGAAGTGTAAATGAAAACTGCCCTCAAAATGTCTTGAGGGAGGTAATGGCCAAAACATTTCAAAATGTGACACATACTTTAAGAGAACACTTTGAAGAACTAAGGGGTAATCACAGCTTGAAAAATAAATAGGACATGCCTTAAAGCTCAATTTCAACGGATTTTGAGGCACATGCGAATTCAACCACAAAGAGGTATCAGCTCACAATTGCCAGAGTAACCATCAGCAAGAAAACTACAAACAATAAATGCTGAAGGTGTTGTGGAGAAATGTATACCCTCAACTTCAAGTGGGACGTAAGTTGGAAAGGGCCACAGATGAGAACAGAAAGGAGGTGCCTTAAAAAGGTAAACATTGAGCTACCATATGACCTAGCAGGCCCACTCCTCGACCTATAATCTATGAAGACAGAATTGGAAAGACACAGGCAGGCAAATCTGCATTGCACAGTATCACAATAGGCAAGATATGGAAGTAACCAAAAAGTCCACCAACAGATGGGTGGACACAGAAGAACTCCTCCATGTACAGATGGAATATTCGCTACTGAAAAAAATGAAACAATGCCATTTGCAGCACCATAGATGAGTCTAGACGTAATCACGCCCCCTGTAGTAAGTGAGAAAGCAAAAGACACATATCCTATCATATCACTTTTAGGAGTTACTTAAAAATTGATACCAATGAAGATATTTCCACAGAGAAAGGCAATCACAGATTCATTTAAAAAACTTAGGCTCACCAAAAAGAAAGGGATGAGGATTGGATACATTACCATATTGGGGTTAACAGAGATATACAAACCATGTGAAATATATAATCACCAAAGGCGTACGGAAGACCAGGAGAAGACTACTCAACATTCTGTCATAACCTAAATGGGAAAAGGATGCGAGGAAGAGTAGATACACATATATGTGTGAAAGAACCACATCTTGCACACCAAGAAGAAACAAACCATTGTAATCAAATTTGCTGGGATAAAAAATAAAAAGTAAATTAC
Organism: Eschrichtius robustus; assembly: GCF_028021215.1. Classification (NCBI taxonomy): domain Eukaryota; kingdom Metazoa; phylum Chordata; class Mammalia; order Artiodactyla; family Eschrichtiidae; genus Eschrichtius; species Eschrichtius robustus. The sequence goes on along the minus strand of NC_090830.1, from coordinate 55,778,725 downwards.
AAATATGAACAAGAAGTAAAGAGACATAAACTTAAAGGGCTTTTTCCTGGCACATTCCATTTTAATTTACAACCTAGAACACCACTTCCATTAAGGCTCTGTTTCCCTAGTAACCAAATTTGGTAAAGGAGAAATGCTGCCACCTTGTGGCCGTTTCCTGCAAGAGCAGCTTTAAAGTCACAGCTAATGGTCACTTAACATTCACAAAGACTCAGGGCTGTAAAGGACACCTGCCCTAAAATATTGTGCTGAAGTAGGGAATGGACAAAAAAATTCAAAACAGGCAAATGTTTCAAGAAGAGATTATGAAGAGTTAAGTTTTACTCACACTCTTTTTTTAAAAAAAAGGAACATGGATAAAAGCTCAACCTCAGGGAGTGTTAGACGCATGCAATCTAATCTACAAAAAGTTTCAACTTACACCAGTCGACTGACCATCAGCAAAAAGTCTACAAAAAATAAATGCTGAAGGGGTTTTACAGAACTGTGTACCCTCAACCTGCTGGTGAGACGTAAAAGGATAACAGCCAATAATGAGAACAGAAAGGAGCTGTGTTTAAAAGTAAAAATGTAGGTACCATTCAGTCCAGCAGGCGCACCATTGGACCTCTCACCTGAGAAAACAAGAATCGAGAAGACACAGGCCGCAAAAGCTGCAGTGCAGCCTTATTCACAATAGCCAAGACAGTGAAGCAACCAAAATGTCCACCAACAGGTGAATGGATAAAAAGAAGAAGTGGTCCATATACACAATGGAATATTAGCCATGGAAAACAATGAACCATTGCTCTCTGAGGAAGCACAAATGAGTCTGGAGATAATCATGAATCATGAGGTAAGTCGGAAAGCAAAAGACCTATATTCTATGATATCACTTATAGGCGTTATCTAATAACTGACACAAATGAACATATTTCCACAGAGATAGACACTCACAGACTTAGAAAACAAACTATGCTCATCTAAAAGGAAAGGTGGGGGGAATGGATAAATTAAGATTAGTGTTACTATATGTATACAAACACATATTATATACATATCTCAAAACTACCGACCCTATAGCAAGGGAGGTCTGCGGAACCCTGTGTAACATTTTACATGGGAAGAGGATCTGTACTTGAATAGACATATATAATCTACAAATGAACCAGATTGTGTACACCTAGGACAAACAATATTCTAAGCTTTACTCCAATTTAAAAAAAATTTTATACCAAGAAGAAATAATGAGACATAAACTTATGGGCTTTTCTCCATGCACATTCCAACGTAATTTACAACCTAGGAACACGACTTCCAGAAAGGCTCTGCTGCCCTAGTACCAAGATTTGAGAATGGAGAAATGCTGCCTGCTTGAGGCCACTTCCCACAAATCAGCTTTAAACCCATTGCTAAAGGTCACTAAATATTCACCAAACTTGCAGTTAGGTAAATGACACCTGCTCTCTAAAAAAATTCTGGGGTGGAAAATTGACCAAAAAGTTCAAAAGAGGGCACCCTTCCAAGAAGAACATATCAAGAGTTATATTGTACTCCCAATTGTTTCCTTTTTTTAACAGAAAAGAAAACGGCGGAGAAAAATGATGAGTTTTACGAATTTTCAGAGACATGCAAACCCAAATTACAAAAACCTATCAGCTCACAGCAGCCAGAAGGGCCATTAGCATAAATGCTGCAAACAATAAATGCTGAAACGATTGTGGAGAAATGTGTACCCTCGATTCTAAAGGGGACGTGGTAAGTGCCACTAATGAAAACACAAAGAAGGTGCTTTGAAAACGGAAACACGGTGCTACCAGTCAGTCAATCACAACCACTGCTTGGCCTATCACCTGAGAAAATGAGAATCAAAAAGTCACAGGCTGGCAATCCTGCACTCCAACAATATTTACCATAGCCAACTCTTGGAAGCAATGAAAATGTCCATCAACCGAGGAATGCACAAAGTAGAAGTGGTCCACGTACACAGTGGAAAATTACTCCAATAAAAAATAAAACTTACATTTAAAAATCCAACGAAAGTAAGGAGACATCAGCTTGTGTGGGTTTGTCCAGGCACACTCCACGCTAATTTATAACCGAGAAACACCACAGGCTGCAAGGGCTTTTCCCGAGTTACCAGCGTGGGGAACATAGAAAGGCTGCTGCCCTCTGGCAGTTACCTGCAAAAACAGCTTTAAGCCTGTGCTAATGGTCATTTCATAGGAACAAGTTCTGCAGAACTGTAAATGAAACTTGCCCTCAAAATATCTTGAGGGAGGTAATGGCCAATACATTTCAAAATGTGACACATACTTTAAGAGAACACTTTGAAGAACTAAGGGGTAATCACAGCTTGAAAAATAAAAAATGTAATGCCTTCAAGCTCATTTTCAATGGATTATGAGGCACGTGCGAATTCAACCACAAAGAGGTATCAGATCACACTTGTCAGAATAACCACCAGCAAGAAAACTACAAACAATAAATGCTGAAGGTGTTGTAGAGAAATGCATACCCTCAACTTCAAGGGGGACGTAACTTGGAAAGGGCCACGAACTAGAACAGAATGGAGGTGCCTTAAAAAGGTAAACATTGAGCTACCATATGATGCAGCAGGCCCACTCCTCGACCTATAATCTAAGAGGAGAGAATTGGAAAGACAGAGGCAGGAAATCTGCATTGCACAGTATTACAATAGCCAAGTTATGGAAGTAACCAAAAAGGCCACCAACAGATGGATGGACAAAGAAGAACTCCTCCATGTACAGATGGAATATTCGCTAGTGAAAAAAATGAAACAATGCCATTTGCAGCACCATAGATGAGTCTAGACGTAATCATGCCACCTGTAGTAAGTGAGAAAGCAAAAGACACATATCCTATCATACCACTTTTAGGAGTTACTTAAAAATTGATACCAATGAAGATATTTCAACAGAGAGAGGCAATCGCAGATTCATTTGAAAACTTATGGTTCACCAAATAGAAAGGGATGAGGATTGGATAGATTACCATATTGGGGTTAACAGAGATATACAAACCATGTGAAATGTATAACCACCAAAGACGTACGGAAGACCAGGAGAAGACTACTCAACATTCTGTCATAACCTAAATGGGAAAAGGATGCGAGGAAGAATAGATACACATATATGTGTGAAAGAACCACATCTTGCACACCAAGAAGAAACAAACCATTGTAATCAAATTTGCTGGGATAAAAAATAAAAAGTAAATTACAAATATGAACAAGAAGTAATGAGACATAAACTTAAAGGGCTTTTTCCTGGCACATTCCATTTTAATTTACAACCTAGAACACCACTTCCATTAAGGCTCTGTTTCCCTAGTAACCAAATTTGGTAAAGGAGAAATGCTGCCACCTTGTGGCCGTTTCCTGCAAGAACAGCTTTAAAGTCACAGCTAATGGTCACTTAACATTCACAAAGACTCAGGGCTGTAAGGACGCCTGCCCTAAAAAATTGTGCTGAAGTAGGGAATGGACAAAAAATTTCAAAACAGGCAAATGTTTCAAGAAGAGAATATGAAGAGTTACGTTTTACTGACGCTCTTTAAAAAAAAAAGGAAAATGGATAAAAGCTCAACCTCAGGGAGTGTTAGACCCATGCAATCTAATCTACAAAAAGTTTTCAACTTACACCAATCGACTGACCATCAGCAAAAAGTCTACGAACAATAAATGCTGAAGGGGTTTTAGAGAACTGTGAACCCTCTACCTGCTGTTGAGACGTAAAAGGGTAACAGCCAATAATGAGAATAGAAAGGAGCTGTGATTAAAAGTAAAAATGGAGGTACCATTCAATCCAGCAGGCACACCATTGGACCTCTCACCTGAGAAGACAAGAATCGAGAAGACACAGGCCGCAAAAGCTGCAGTGCAGCCTTATTCACAATAGCCAAGACCGTGAAGCAATCAAAATATCCAACAAGAGGTGAATGGATAAAGAAGAAGTGGTCCATGTACACAATGGAATATTAGCCATGGAAAACAATGAACCATTGCTCTCTGAGGCACCACAAATGAGTCTGGAGATAATCACGAAACATGAGGTAAGTCCAAAAGCAAAAGACCTATATTCTATGATATCACTTATAGGCGTTATCTAATTACTGACACAAATGAACATATTTCCACAGAGAAAGACACTCACAGACTTAGAAAACAAACTATGCTCATCTAAAAGGAAAGGTGGGGGGAATGGATAAATTAAGATTAGTGTTACTATATGTATACAAACACATATTATATACATATCTCAAAAAGACCGACCATATAGCAAGGGAGGTCTGCGGAACATTCTGTAACATTTTACATGGGAAGAGGATCTGTACTTGAATAGACATATATAATCTACAAATGAACCAGATTGTGTACACCTAGGACAAACAATATTCTAAGCTTTACCACAATTAAAAAAATTTTTAAAACCAAGAAGAAATAATGAGACATAAACTTATGGGGGTTTCTCCATGCACATTCCAATGTAATTTACAACCTAGGAACACGACTTCCAGAAAGGCTCTGCTGCTCTAGAAACCAGATTTGGGAATGGAGAAATGCTGCCTGCTTGAGGCCACTTCCCACAACAGCAGCTTTAAACCCATTTCTAAAGGTCGATAAATATTCACCAAACTTGCAGTTCGGGAAATGACACCTGCTCTCTAAAAAAACTCTGGGGTGGAAAATCGACCAAAAAATTCAAAAGAGGGCAACCTTCTAAGAAGACAATTTCCAGAGTTATAATGTATTCCCATTTCTTTCCTTTTTGTAACAGAAAAGAAAACGGGGGAGAAAAATAATGAGGTTTACGAATTTTCAAATACATACAAACCCAAATTACAAAAACCTATCAGCTCACAGCAGCCAGTTGGGCCATTATCATAAATGCTGCAAACAATAAATGCTGCAGCGATTGTGGAGAAATGCGTACCCTCGATTCTAAGGGGGACGTGTTAAGAGCCACTAATGAAAACACAAAGGAGGTGCTTTGAAAAACGAAACACGGTGCTACCAGTCAATGAATCACACCCACTGCTGGGCCTATCACCTGAGAAAATGAGAATCAAAAAGTCACAGGCTGGCAATCCTGCACTCCAACAATATTTACCATAGCCAACACTTGGAAGAAATGAAAATGTCCATCAACCGAGGAATGCACAAAGTAGAAGTGGTCCACGTACACAGTGGAAAATTTCTCCAATAAAAAATAAAAATTACATTTAAAAATCCAACAAAAGTAAGGAGACATCAGCTTGTGTGGGTTTCTCCAGGCACACTCCACTCTAATTTTTAACCGAGAAACACCACAGGACGCAAGGGCTTTTCCCTAGTTACCAGGGTGGGGAACATAGAAAGGCTGCTGCCCTCTGGCAGTTACCTGCAAAAGCAGCTTTAAAGCCCGTGCTAATGGTCATTTCATAGGAACAAGTACTGCAGAACTGTAAATGAAACTTGCCCTCAAAATGTCTTGAGGGAGGTAATGGCCAAAATATTTCAAATGGTGACACATACTTTAAGAAAACACTTTGAAGAAATAAGCTCTAATCATAGCTGGAAAAATAAAAAGGACATGTCTAAAAGCTCAATTTCAACGCATTATGAGACACATGCAAATTCAACCACAAAGAGGTATCAGCTCACACCACTCAGAATAACCATCAGCAAAAACTACAAAGAATAAATGCTGAAGGTGCTGGGAAGAAATGCATACCCTCAACTTTATGTGGGACGTAACCTGGAAAGAGCCACTAAAGAGAACAGAATAGAGGTGCCTTTAAAAGGTAAACATTGAGCTACCATAGGATCCAGCAGACCTATTCCTGGACCTATAAACTAAGAAGACAGAATTGGAAGGACACAGGTATGCAAATCTGCATTGCATAGTATTACAAAAGCCAAGATACGGAAGTAACCAAAAAGTCCACCGACAGATGGGTGGACAAAGAAGAACTGCTACCTGTACAGATGGAATATGAGCTAGTGAAAAAATGAAACAATGCCATTTGCAGCACCATAGATGAGTCTAGACGTAATCACGCCACCTGTAGTAAGTGAGAAAGCAAAAGACACATATCCTATCATATCACTTTTAGGAGTTACTTAAAAATTGAAACCAATGAAGATATTTCCACAGAGAAAGGCAATCGCAGATTCATTTAAAATCTTATGGTTCACCAAATAGAAAGGGATGAGGATTGGATACATTACCATATTGGGGTTAACAGAGATATACAAACCATGTGAAATATATAACCACCAAAGACGTACGGAAGACCAGGAGAAGACTACTCAACATTGTGCCATAACCTACATGGTTAAAGGATGCGAGGAAAAATAGATACCTGTATATGTGTGAAAGAACCACATCTTGCACACCTAGAGCAAACAAACCATTGTAATCAAATTTGCTGGGATAAAAAATAAAAAGTAAATTACAAATATGAACAAGAAGTAATGAGACATAAACTTAAAGGGCTTTTTCCTGGCATATTCCATTCTAATATACAACCTAGAACACCACTTCCATTAAGGCTCTGTTTCCCTAGTAACCAAATTTGGTAAAGGAGAAATGCTGCCACCTTGTGGCCGTTTCCTGCAAGAGCAGCTTTAAACTCACAGCTAATGGTCACTTAACATTCACAAGGACTCAGGGCTGTGAAGGACACCTGCCCTAAAAAATTGTGCTGAAGTAGGGAATGGACAAAAAAATTCAAAACAGGCAAATGTTTCAAGAAGAGATTATGAAGACTTAAGTTTTACTCACACACTTTTTAAAAAAAAGGAAAATGGATAAAAGCTCAACCTCAGGGAGTGTTAGACGCATGCAATCTAATCTACAAAAAGTTTCAACTTACATCAGTCGAATGACCATCAGCAAAAAGTCTATAAACAATAAATGCTGAAGGGGTTTTAGAGAACTGTGTTCCCTCTACCTGCTGGTGAGACGTAAAACGGTAACAGCCAATAATGAGAACCGAAAGGAGCTGTGTTTAAAAGTAAAAATGGAGGTATCATTCAACCCAGCAGGCGCACCATTGGACCTCTCACCTGAGAAGACAAGAATGGAGAAGACACAGGCCGCAAAAGCTGCAGTGCAGCCTTATTCACAATAGCCAAGACAGTGAAGCAACCAAAATGTCCACCAACAGGTGAATGGATAAAGAAGAAGTGGTCCATGTACACAATGGAATATTAGCCATGGAAGACAATGAACCATTGCTCTTTGACGCACCACAAATGAGTCTGGAGATAATCACGAAACATGAGGTAACTCGGAAAGCAAAAGACCTGTATTCTATGATATCACTTATAGGCGTTATCTAATAACTGACACAAATGAACATATTTCCACAGAGAAAGACACTCACAGATTTAGAAAACTATGCTCATCTAAAAGGAAAGGAGGAGTGAATGGATAAATTAGGATTAGTGTTACTATATGTATACAAACACATATTATATACATATCTCAAAAATACCGACCATACAGCAAGGAAGTCTGCGGAACCCTCTGTAATATTTTACATGGGAAGCGGATCTGTACTTGAATAGACATATATAATCTACAAATGAACCAGATTGTTTACACCTAGGAGAAACAATATTCTAAGCTTTACCCCAATTAAAAAAAATTTTAAAACCAAGAAGAAATAATGAGACATAAACTTATGGGGGTTTCTCCATGCACATTCCAATGTAATTTACAACCTAGGAACACGACTTCCAGAAAGGCTCTGCTGCCCTAGTAACCAGATTTGGGAATGGAGAAATGCTGCCTCCTTTAGGCCACTTCCCACAACAGCAGCTTTAAACGCATTGCTAAAGGTCACTAAATATTCACCAAACTTGCAGTTCGGGAAATGATACCTGTTCTCTAAAAAAAGTCTGAGGTGGAAAATCGACCAAAAAATTCAAAAGAGGGCAACCTTCCAAGAAGACAATATCAAGAGTTATAATGTACTCCCATTTTTTTCCTTTTTTTAACAGAAAAGAAAACGGCGGAGAAAAATGATGAGTTTTACGAATTTTCAAAGACATGCAAACACAAATTACAAAACCCTATCAGCTCACAGCAGCCAGTAGGGGCATTGGCATAAATTCTGCAAACAATAAATGCTGAAGCGATTGTGGAGAAATGTGTACCCTCGATTCTAAAGGGGACGTGGTAAGTGACACTAATGAAAACACAAAGAAGGTGCATTGAAAAGGGAAATACGGTGCTACCAGTCAGTCAATCACACCCACTGCTGGGCCTATCACATGAGAAAATGAGAATCAAAAAGTCACAGGCTGGCAATCCTGCACTCGAACATTATTTACCATAGCCAACACTTGGAAGCAATGAAAATGTTCATCAACCGAGGAATGCACAAAGTAGAAGTGGTCCACGTACACAGTGGAAAATTACTCCAATAAAAAATAAAAATTAAATTTAAAAAACCAACAAAAGTAAGGAGACATCAGCTTGTGTGGGTTTGTCCAGCACACTCAACTCTAATTTATAACAGAGAAACACCACAGGCCGCAAGGGCTTTTCCATAGGTACCAGGGTGGGGAACATAGAAAGGCTGCCGCCCTCTGGCAGTTACCTTCAAAAGCAGCTTTAAAGCCTGTGCTAATGGTCATTTCATAGGAACAAGTACTGCAGGACTGTAAATGAAACCTGCCCTCAAAATATCTTGAGCGTGGTAATGGCCAAAACATGTCAAAATATTACACATACTTTAAGAGAACACTTTGAAGAACTCAGGGGTAATCACAGCTTGAAAAGTAAAAAGGACATGCCTTAAAGCTCAATTTCAACGGATTATGTGGCACATGCAAATTCAACCACAAAGAGGTATCAGCTCACACTTGTCAAAATAACCATCAGCAAGAAAACTACAAACAATAAATGCTGAAGGTGTTGTGGAGGAATGCATACCCTCAACTTTAAGTGGGATGTAACTTGGAAAGTGCCACTAAAGAGAACAGAATGGAGGTGCCTTAAAAATGTAAACTTTGAGCTACCATATGACCCAGCAATTCCACTACTGGGTATACACCCAGAGAAAACCGTAATTCAAAAATACACATGCACCAGAATGTTTATTACAGCACTATTTACAATAGCCAGGTCATGTCATCAACCTAAATGCCCATCAACAGACCAATGGATAAAGAAGTTGTGGTACATATATAGAATGGAATATTACTCAGTCACAAAAAGGAGCCAAATTGAGTCATTTGTTGAGACGTGGATGGATGTAGAGACTGTCATACAGAGTGAAGTAAGTCAGAAAGAGAAAAACAAATATTTATATTAACGCTGGTATGTGGAACCGAGAAAATTGGTACAGATGAGCCAGTTTTCAGGGCAGAAGTTGAGACACAGATGTAGAGCGCAGACATATGGACACCAAGTGGGGAAAAATGTGGTGGGGTGGGGATGGTGTTGTGCTGAATTGGGCGATTGGGATTGACATGTATACACTGATGTGTATAAAATTGATGACTGATAAGAACCTGCAGTATAAAAAAACAAACAACTAATACTAAACTTTCATTCGGTTATTTTTATGGAAATATGTTAATATAAATGTTTCAGACATTACATGAAATTTCTAAAAATCTTATATGTTCTGGTATAATGTTATAATTCATAATCCTAGTTATTACTTTAAAATGTATATCTCAGAAATAACTAATTTTCTTGTCAACTGCATTATTATAAACTTTCATCAAATCTTTAACCATGGTCATTTTTAAGACTTTTGTCATTTACAGACAGTTCTGGGTGTACTCTGATGCTTTTGCAAATATGTTCCTATAAAAGCGTTTCATCTTCATGAAATTCATGGAAAAGACTCTGACAAGTACAGGTTTCTGGTAACTCTACTGTACTGCTGAACTGAATGAATAAGCATTTTCAGAACTCTAATGATAAAACTAATGAACTCATAAAAGTGCTAACAAAAGATCAAGATGAAAAAAAAAATTAATTACATGGGACTGAGTGAACTGATGACGATAAGTATAATTTTTGTTACTTTCTGTTTGAATTAAAAAAAAAAATCCCACAAGGACTCAGAGGCAAAGAATATACAAATCAATTTTCACTGCAAAGTAAAGCAGCTGCTACAGTGAAGGATTACTGGACTGAATGTCAATATTATGACATAGTATGAGTGTGTTTCATGTTTGGTAATTGCAATCATTGTTGCTTTTGTTGTGATCATCCATGTACAATGCTTGATGTCAGTCTATTTATCTCTTATAAAAATAAAATACAGTGTGTGTGTTTGGAAAAAAAAAAAAAAAGAACTAATGAGATATAAACTTATGGGGATTTCTCCTGGCAAACTCCATTCTAATTTACAACATAAGACAACGACTTCCAGAAAGGCTCTGCTGCCCTAGTACCTAGATTGGGGAATGGCGAAATGCTGCCTCCTTTTGGCAGTTTCCCACAACAGCGGCTTTAAACCCACTGCAAACGGTCACTAAATATTCACCAACTTGCAGTTCTGTAAATGACACCTGCCCTCCAAAAAAATTCTGGGGTCAAAAATCGAACAAAAAATTCAAAAGAGGGCAACCTTCGAAGAAGAAAATTTCAAGAGGTATATTGTGCTCACAGATTTTTCTTTTCATAAAAGAAAAAGATGTGGAAAAAATGATGAATTTTAGGAATTTTGAAAGATATGCAAACCCAAATTAAAAATACCTATCAGATCACAGCAGTCAGAATGGCCATCAGCAAAAATGGTGCAAACAATAAATGCTGAAGCGATTGTGGAGAAATGCGTACCCTCGGTTCTAAGGGGGACGTTGTAAAAGCCACTAATAAAAACACATTGGAGGTGCTTTGAAAAAGTAAACACTGAGTGACCAGTCCATCAATCACACCCACTGCTGGGCCTATCACCAGAGAAAATGAGAATCAAAAAGTCACAGGCTGGCAATCCTGCACTCCAGCAATATTTACCATAGGCAACACTTGGAAGCAACGAAAATGTCCATCAACAGAGGAATGCACCAAGAAGTGGTCCATGTACAAAATAGAATATTAACTCCAATAATAAATATAAATTAAATTTAAAAATCCAACAAAAGTAGGAGACATCAGCTTTTGTGTGTTTATCTGGGCACATTCTACTCTAATTTACAACCGAGGAACACCACTGGTTGTAAAGTCTGTTTCCCTAGTATCAGCGTGGGGAATGTAGAAAGGTAGCAGCCCTGTGGGCGTTACCTGCAAAAGCAGTTTAAAGCCTGTGCTAATGGTCACTTCATATGAACAAGTACTGTAGGGCTGGAAATGAAACCTGCCCTCAAAATGTCTTGAGGGAGGTAATGGCCAAAACATTTAAAAATTTGACACATACTTTAAGAAACCACTTTGAAGAACTAAGCTGTAATTACAGCTTGAAAAATAAAAATGACTTGCCTTAAAGCTCAATTGCAACAGAATATGAGACACATGCAAATTCAACCGTAAAGAGGTGTCAGCTCACACTCGTCAGAATAACCATCAGCAAAAACTACAAAGAATAAATGCTGAAGGTGCTGTGGAGAAATGCATACCCTCAACTTTAAGTGGGACGGAACCTGGAAAGAGCCACTAATGATAACAGAATGGAGGTACCTTTAAAAGGTAAACACTGAGCTACCATATGACCTAGCAGACCTATTCCTGGATCTATAACCGACGAAGACAGAATTGGAAGGACACAGGCAGGCAAATCTGCAATGCATACTATTACAATAGCCAATATATGGAAGTAACCAAAAAGTCCACTGACAAATGGGTGGACAAAGAAGAACTGCTACATGTACAGATGGAATATGAGATAGTGAAAAAACGAAACAATGCCATTTGCAGCACCATAGATGAGTCTAGAGGTAATCACACAACTTGTAGTAAGTGAGAAAGTGAAAGACACATATCCTATCATATCAGATATAGGCGTTACCTAAAAATTGATACAAACGAAGATATTTCCACAGAGAAAGGCAATCACAGATACATTAAAGAAACTTATGGTTCACCAGATGGAAAGGTGTGAGGATTGGATACATTACCATATTGAGGTTAACAGAGACATACAAACACATGTGAAATATATAATCACCAAAGAGCTACGCAATACCAAGAGAAGACTACTCAACATTGTGTCATAACCTACATGGGAAAAGGATCCGAAGAAGAATAGATATATGCATATGTGTGAAAGAACCACATCTTGCACACCTAGAACAAACAAAACATTGTAATCAAGTTTGCTGTGATAAAAAATAAAAATTAAAAATACCAAAAAGAAGTAATGAGACATAAACTTAAAGGGCTTTTTCCTGGCACATTCCATTCTAATTTGCAACCTAGACCACCACTTTCAGTAAGGCTCTGTTGCCCTAGTAACCAGATTTGGTAAAGGAGAAATGCTGCCGCCTTGTGGCCGTTTCCCGCAAGAGCGGCTTTAAACCCACAGCTAATGGTCACTTACCATTCACAAGGACTCAGGGCTGTAAAGGACACCTGCCGTCAAAAATTGTGCTGAGGTAGGGAACGGACAAAAAAATTTAATACAGGCAAATTTTTCAATAAAATTCTATGAAGAGGTAAATATTACTCACTGTCTTTAAAAAAAAAGGAGAATGGATTAAGGCTCAACCTCAGGAATTATTAGACTCATGCAATCTAATCAACAAAAAGGTTTCCAATCACACCAGTCGACTGACCATCAGCAAAAAGTCTACAAACCATAAATGCTGATGCGGTTGTAGAGAATTGTGTATCCTTCAGCTGCTGGTGAGATGCAAAGTGGTTAACAGCCAGTAATGAGAACAGAAAAGAGCTGCGTTTAAAAGCAAAAATTTAGGTACCATTCAATCCAGCAGGCGCACCATTGGACCTCTCACCTGAGAAGACAAGTATCGAGAAGACACAGGTTGCAAAAGCTGCAGTGCAGCATTATTCACAATAGTCAAGGCAGTGAAGCAATAAAAATGTCCATCAACAAGTGAATGGATATAGAATAAGTGGTCCAGGTACACAATGGAATATTAGCCATGGAAAACAATGAAACCCTGCTCTTTGAGGCACCACAAATGATCCTGGAGATAATCACAAATCATGAGGTAAGTCGGAAAGCAAAAGACTTATATCCTATGATATCACTTATAGGCGTTATCTAATAACTGACACAAATGAACACAATTCACAGAGAAATACCCTCACAAACTTAGAAAACCAACTTCGCTCATCTAAAGGGAAAGGTGGGGGGGAATGGATAAATGAAGATTAGTGTTACTATATGATATGGATATGATCCAAATACATATTATATACATATTACAAAAAGACCGACCATATAACAAGGGAGGTCTACAGAACACTCTGTAATAATTTACATGGGAAGAGGATCTCTACATAAATAGATATAAATAATGTGTAAATGAACCAGAGTGTGTACACCTTGGACAAACAACATTCTAACCATTACCCTGATTTAAAAAATTAAAACTACGAAAAAGAATTAATCAGACATAAACTTATGGGGCGTTTTCCAGCCCATTCCATTCAAATTTACAACCTAGGAAAACGACTTCCAGAACGGCTCTGCTGCCCTAGTAACCAGATTTGGTAATGGAGAAATGCTGCTGCCTTGTGGCCGTTTCGAACAACAGCATGTTAAACCTAGTGCTAATGGTCCCTAAATATTCACACTCATTGCAGGCCTGTAAATGACACCTACATTTCAAAACAATCCTGGGGTTGAAAATTGACCAAAAAATTCAAAAGAGGGCAACGTTCCACGAAGACACTTTCAAGACGGATATTGTACTCACACTTTTTTTTTCTTTTAACAGAAAAGAAAAAGGCGTGGAAAAATGATGAATTTTAGAATATTTAACGACATGCATACCCATATTACAAATACCTATCAGCTCACAGCAGTCAGAATGGCCATTAGCAAAAATGCTGCAAAAAATAAATGCTGAAGGGATTGTGGAGAAATGCGTACACTTGGTTGTAAGGGGGGGCATGTTAAGAGTCACTAATGAAAACACAATGTAGGTGCTTTGAAAAGGGAAACATTGAGCTACCAGTCAATCAATCAAAACCACTGCTGGACCTATCACCTGAGAAAATGAGAATCAAAAAGTCACAGGCTGGCAATCCTTCACTCCAGCAATATTTACCATAGCCAACACTTGGAAGCAATGAAAATGTCCATCAACCGAGGAATGCACCAAGAAGAAGTGGTCCATGTACACAATGGAATATTACTCCAATACTAAATATAAATTAAATTTAAAAAAAAAAACAAACAAAAGTAAGGAGACATCAGCAATTGTGGGTTTATCCGGGCACATTGCACTCTAATTTATAACCGAGGAACACCACAGGCCGGAAGGTCTGTTTCCCTAGTTACCAGAGTGGGGAACGTAGAAAGGCTGCCGCCCTCTGGCCGTTACCTGCAAAAGCAGCTTTAAAGCCTGTGCTAATGGTCACTTCATATGAACAAGTAATGCAGGGCTGTAAATGAAAACTGCCCTCAAAATGTCTCGAGGGAGGTAATGGCCAAAAATTTTCAAAATGTGACACATACTTTAAGAAAACACCTTGAAGAACTAAGCTGTAATCACTGTTTGATAAATAAAAAGGGCATGCTTTAAAGCTCAATTTCAACAGATTATGGGACACATGCAAATTCAACCACAAAGGGGTATCAGCTCACACCTGTCAGAATAACCCTCAGCAAGAAAACTACAAACAATAAATACTGAAGGTGTTTTGGAGAAATGCATACCCTCAACTTTAAGTTGGACGTAACCTGGAAAGAGCCACTAATGAGAACTGAATGGTGGTGCCTTTAAAACGTTCACACTGAGTTACCATATGATACAGCAAGCCCACTCCTTGGACTATAACATAAGAAGATAGAACTGGAAAGACATAGGCAAGCAAATGTGTATTGCAGCAGTATTACAATAGCCAAGACATGGAGACAACCAAAAAGTCCATCAAGAGGTGCGTGGCCAAAGAAGAACTGGTACACGTACAGATGGAATATTAGCCAGGGAAAAAAAGAAAACAATGCCATTTGCAGCACCATGTATGATTCTTGAGGTAATCAGGCAAATTGTACTAAGTCAGAAAGCAAAAGACACATATCCTATAATATCACTTATAGGTCTTAGCTAAAAATTGATACCAATGAAGATATTTCCACAGAGAAATGCAATCACAGATTCACTAAACTAACTTATGGTTCACCAAATGGAAAGGTGTGAGGATTGGATACATTAGGATATTGGGGTTAACACAGATATAGAAACAAATGTGAAATGTGCAATCACCAAAGACCTACGTAATACCAAAAGACGATTACTCAACATTGTATCATAACCTACATGGGAAAATGATCCAAAGAAGAATAGATATATGTATATGTTTAAAAGAACCACATCTTGCACACCTAGAAGTAACAAAACATTTTAATCAAATTTGCTCTGATAAAAAATAAAAATTAAATTAAAAAAAGAACAAGAAGTAATGAGAAATAAACTTAAGGGGCTTTTTGCTGGCACATTGCATTCTAATTTACAACCAGAACATGACTTCCATTAAGGCTCTGTCATCACTAATAAAGCAACTTTATAATCAATGTTGAAGGTAGCTTAAAAGAAGTCTCACTAATTATTGATAGTAACAAGAAAACAAAGAAAAGTAAAAATCTCACTGCAAAAAGTATACATAGAGTAAGTCAAGGTAGATCAAACACTTATTAAACTTCTGTAAAGAATAAAAGACAACAGTAGTATGTTTTTTTAAAAAGAGAGGGCCCAAATAAATCTGAAATGAAAGAGTTGATGTTACAACAGACCCCACAGAAATGCAAAGTATCCTAAGATACACACAGGGTAACTCAGGGATCAGATTGGACAGAGCCCACTCTCCAGTCCCCTGTACATGACTTACAGGAGCCTCAGGAACTGAGGAGGGGGTCCCTGAGGAGAGGCTTAAGATAGAATATGGTAGGCATTAACATGGCTCCATTCATCTTAAACATGCCTGAACTACATTCACACGAGATGATTTTGTCCTGTATGTACATCGACACCTCTAGTCGGAACTGCAGATCTTTGGCTTCACCACCTCTACTGACAGCATTAGCTTCACCTGCTGTGGACCGTCTCCTATAGGATTTCTAGAACCACAAAGCATCGAAGCTTCACAGGACCCAGAGTCTGTGCAACTCCACGCAGAGTCTCAGAGTCTCAACTCCACTCAGATACTCCACTCTTGGAGGGCACACACAAAGTAGTGAGCACATCAGGACCCAGGGGAAGGAGCAGTGACCCCGTAGGAGAATGACCAGAACTACCTGATAGTTTTAGAGGGTCTCCTGCATAGGCAGGTGGTAGCTGTGGCTGTGGCTCACCGTGAGGACAACGACACTGGCAGCAGAAGTTCTGGGAAATACTCCTTGGTGTGAGCCCTCCCAGAGTCCGCCATTAACCCCACCAAGAGCAAGGTAGGCTCCAGTGCTGGGTCACCTCAGGCGAAACTACCAACAGGGAGGGAACCCAGACCCATGCATCAGCAGATAAGTGGATTAAACTTTTTATTAAAGTTTTATTTAATCTGCAGACAAGCAGATTAAAGCTTTGCCCACCAAAGCAACACCCAGCTCTACCCACCACCAGTCCCTCCCATCAGGAAGCTTGCACAAGCCTCTAAGATAGACTCATCCACTGGAGAGCAGACAGCAGAAGCAAGAAGAACTACAATTCTGCAGCCTGTGGAAGGAAAACCACATTCACAGAAAGATAGACAAAATGAAAAGGCAGAGGACTTTATACCAGATTAAGGAACACAATAAAACACTAGGAACAAAAACGAAATGAGGTGGAGATAGGGAACCTTCCAGAAAAAGAATTCAGAATAATGATAGTGAACATGATCCAAGACCTTGGCAAAAGAATGGAGGCAAAGATCGAGAAGATGCAAGGAATGCTTAACAAAGACCTAGAAGAATTAAGGAGCAAACACCTAGAAGAATTAAAGAACAAACAAACAGAGGTGAACAATATAATAACTGAAATGAAAAATATACTAGAAGGAATCAGTAGCAGAATAACTGTGGCAGAAGAACGGATAAGTGACCTGGAAGACAGAAAGGTGGAAATCACTGCATGAAACAGAATAAAGAAAAAGAATGAAAATAAATGAAAACACCCTAAGAGTCCTCTGGGACAACATTAAACGCAACAACATTCACATCATAGGGGTCCCAGAAGGAGAAGAGAGAGAGGAAGGACCCGAGAATACATTTGAAGAGATTATAGTCGAAAACTTCCCTAACATGGGAAAAGAAACAGCCACCCAAGTCCAGGAAGTGCAGAGAGTCCCAGTCAGGATAAATCAAAGGAGAAAAATGCCAAGACACATAGTAACCAAATTGACAAAAATTGAAGACAAAGAAAAATTATTGAAAGCAACAAGGGGAAAATGACAAATGACATACAAGGGAACTCCCATAAGGATAACAGCTGATTTCTCAGCAGAAAATCTACAAGCCAGAAGGGAGTGGCATAAATTTAAAGTGATGAAAGGGAAGAACCTACAACCAAGAGTACTCCACCCAGCAAGGATCTCATTCAGATTTGACAGAGAAATCATAAGCCCTACAGACAAGCCAAAGCTAAGAGAATTCAGCACCATGAAACCAGTTCTACAACAAATGCTAAAGGAACTTCTCTAAGTGGGAAACACAAGAGAAGAAAAGGACCCACCAAGACAAACCCATAACAATTAAGAAAATAGTAATAGGAACATACATATCAATAATTACCTTAAACGTGAATGGACTAAATGTTCCAACCAAAAGACACAGGCTCTCTGAATGGATACAAAAACAAGACCCATATATATGCTGTCTACGAGAGACCCATTTCAGACCTAGGGACACATACAGACTGAAAGTGAGGCGATGGAAAAATATATTCTATGCAAATGAAAATCAAAAGAAAGCTGGAGTAGCAATACTCATATCAGATAAAATAGACTTTAAAATAAAGAATGTTACAAGAGACAAGGAAAGACACTACATAATGGTCAAGGGATCAATCCAAGAAGAAGATATAACAATTACAAATATATATGTGCCCAACATAGGAGCACCTCAATACATAAGGCAACTGCTAACAGCTATAAAAGAGGAAATCAACAGTAACACAATAATAGCAGGGGACTTTAACAGCTCACTTACACCAGTGGAGATCATCCAGACAGAAAATTAATAAGGAAACACAAGCTTTAAATGACACAATAGACCAGATATAGTTAATTGATATTTATAGGACATTCCATCCAAAAACAGCAGATTACACGTTCTTCTCAACTGCACACGGAACATTCTCCAGGATAGATCACATCTTGGGTCACAAATAAAGCCTCAGTAAATTTAAGAAAACTGAAATCATATCAAGCAGCTGTTCCGACCACAATGCTATGAGATTAGAAATCAATAACAGGGACAAAACCGTAAAAAACACAAACACATGGAGGCTAAACAATACGTTACTAAATAACCAAGAGATCACTGAAGAAATAAAAGAGGAAATCAAAAACTACCTAGAGACAAATGACAACAAAAACACGATGATCCAAAACCTATGGGATGCAGCAAAAGCAGTTCTAAGAGGGAAGTTTATAGCAATACAAGCCTACCTCAAGAAACAAGAAAAATCTCAAATAAACAATCTAACCTTACACCTAGAGGAACTAGAGAAAGAAGAACAAAACCCAAAGTTAGTAGAAGGAAAGAAATCATAAAGATCAAAGCAGAAATAAATGAAATAGAAGCAAAGAAAACAAAAGCAAAGATCAATAAAACTAAAAGCCGGTTCTTTGAGAAGATAAACAAAAATGATAAACCTTTAGCCAGACTCAAGAAAAAGAGGGAGAGGAATCAAATCAACGAAATTAGAAGAGAAAAAGGAGAAGTTACAACAGACACCACAGGAATACAAAGCATCCTAAGAGGCTACTACAAGCAACTCTATGCCAATAAAATGGACAACCTGGAAGAAATGGACAAATTCTTAGAAAGGGATAAACTTCCAAGACTGAACCAGGAAGAAATAGAAAATATGAACAAACCTATCACAAGCAATGAAATTGAAACTGTGATTAAAAATCTTCCAACAAACAAAAGTCCAGAACCAGATGGCATCACAGGTGAATTCTGTCAAACATTTAGAGAAGAGCTAACACCCAAACTTCTCAAATTCTTCAAAACAATTGCAGGGGAAGGAACACTCCCAAACTCATTCTATGAGACCACCGTCACCCTGATACCAAAACCAGACAAAGATACTACAAGGAAAGAAAATTATAGACCAATATCACTGATGAATATAGATGTAAAAATCCTCAACAAAATACTAGCAAACAGAATCGAACAACACATTAAAAGGATCATACACCATGATCAAGTGGGGTTTATCCCAGGGATGCAAGGATTCTTCAATATACACAAATCAATGTGATACACCATATTAACAAATTGTAGAATAAAACCATATGATCATCTCAATAGATGCAGGAAAAGATTTTGAGAAAATTCAACACCCATTTATGATAAAAACTTTGCAGAGTGTGGGCATAGAGGGAAACTACCTCAACATAATAAAGGCCATATATGACAAACCCACGGCAAACATCATTCTCAACGGTGAAAAACTGAAAACGTTTCCTCTAAGATCAGGAACAAGATGAGGATGTCCACTCTCACCACTACTATTCAACATAGTTTTGGAAGTCCTAGCCATGGCAATCAGAGAAGAAAAAGAAATAAAAGAAATACAAAAAGGAAAAGAAGAAGTAAAATTGCCACTGTTTGCAAATGACATCATATCATAGATAGAGAATCCTAAAGATGTCACCAGAAAACCACTGGAGCTAATCAATGAATTTGGTAAAGTTGCAGGATACAAAATTAATGCACAGAAATTGCTTGCATTCCTATACACTAACAATGAAAGAACAGAAAGATAAATTAGGGAAACAATCCCATTACCACTGCAACAAAAATAAAATACCTAGGAATAAACCTACCTAAGGAAGTAAAAGACCTGTACTCAGAAAACTATAAGACACTGATAAAACAAATCAAAGATGATATAAACAGATGGAGACATATACCATGTTCTTGGATTAGAAGAATCAATATTGTGAAAATGACTATACTACCCAAAGCAATCTACAGATTCAATGCAATCCCTATCAAAATACCTTTGGCATTTTCTACAGAACTAGAAAAAACAAATCTTAAAATTTGTAGGGAGACAAAAAAGACCCCGGATAGCCAAAGCAGTCTTGAGGGGAAAAAAAAAGAGCTGGAGGAATCCTACTTCCAGACTTCAGACTATATTACAAAGCTACAGTAATCAAGATAATATGGTAATGGCACAAAAACAGAAATATAGATCAATAGAACAGGATAGAAAGCACAGAGATAAACCCACGTACCTACGGTCCACTAATCTATGAAAAAGGAGGCAAGGGTATACAATGGAGAAAAGACAGTGTCTTCAGTAAGTGGTGCTGGGAAAACTGGACAGCTACATGTAAAAGAATGAAATTAGAACACTCCCTAACACCATACACAAAAATAAATTCAAAATGGATTAGAGACCTAAATGTAACACCAGCCACTATAAAACTCTTAGAGGAAAACATAAGCAGAACAGTCTATGACATAAATCACAGCAAGATCCTTTTTGACCCACCTCCTAGAGAAATGGAAATAAAAAGAAAAAATAAAAAATGGGACTTAATGAAATTTAAAATCTTTTGCACAGCAAAGGAAAACATAAGCAAGATGAAAAGACAACCATCATAATGGGAGAAAATAGTTTCAAATGAAGCAAATGGCAAAGGATTAACCTCCAAAAAGCAGCTCCTGTAGCTCAATATCACAAAAACAAACAACCCAATCCAAAAATGGGCAGAAGACCTAAAGAGACATTTCTCCAAAGAAGATATACAGGATGCCAACAAACACATGAAAGGATGTTGAACATCACTAATTATTAGAGAAATGCAAATCAAAACTACAATGAGGTATCACCTCACACCAGTCAGAATGGCCATCATCAAAAAATCTACCAACAATACATGCTGGAGAAGCATTTATTGGAGAAAAGGGAACCCTCTTGCACTGTTGGTGGGAATGTAAATTGATATAGCCACTAGGGAGAACGGTATGGGGGTTCCTTAAAAACTAAAAATAGAACAACCGTACAACCCAGCAATCCCACTACTGGACATTTACCCTGAGAAAACCATAATTCAAAAAGAGTCATGTACCACAATGTTCATTGTAGCTCTATTTACAATAGCCAGGACATGGAAGCAACCTAAGTGTCCATCAACAGATAACTGGATAAAGAAGATGTGGCACACATATACAATGGAACATTATTCAGTCAGAAAAAGAAACGAAATTGAGTTATTTGTAGTGAGGTGGGTGGATCTAGAGTCTGTCCTACAGAGTGAAGTAAGTCAGAAAGAGAAAAACAAATACAGTATGCTAACACATATATATGGAATCTAAAAGAAAAATGTTTATGAAGAACCTAGGGGCAGGAAAGGATTAAGGACACAGACGTAGAGAAAGGACTTGAGGACATGGGGAGGGGGAAGGGTAAGCTGGGACAAAGTGAGAGAGTGGTATGGACATATATACACTACCAAATGTAAAATTGATAGCTACTGGGAAGCAGCCACATAGCACAGGGAGATCAGCTCGGTGCTTTGTGACGACCTAAAGGGGTGGGATAAGCGAGTGAGAGGGAGGTGCAAGAGGGAGGGGATATGGTGTTATATGTATACGTATAGCTGATTCACTTTTTTATACAGCAGAAACTAACACACAATTGTAAAGCAATTATACTCCAATAAAGATGTAAAAGGAAAAAAAAAGAAAGCCCAGAGATAAACCTACACACCTATGGTCCACTAATCTATGAAAAAGGAGGCAAGGATATACAATGGAGAAAAGACAGTCTCTTCAATAAGTGGTGCTGGGAAAAATGGACAGCTACATGTAAAAGAATGAAATTAGAACACTCCCTAACACCATACACAAAAAATAAACTCAAAATGGATTAGAGACCGAAATGTAAGACCGGACACTATAAAACTCTTAGAGGAAAACATAGGAAGAATACTCTTTGACAAAAATCACAACAAGATCTTTTCTGATCCACCTACTAGAGTAATGGAATAAAAAACAAAAATAAACAAATGGGAGCAAACGAAACCTAAAAGCTTTTGCAAAGCAAAGGAAACTACAAACAAGACGAAAAGACAACCTCAGAATGGGAGAAAATATTTGCAAACGAATCAATGGACAAAGGATTAATCTCCAATATATATAAACGGCACATGCAGCTCAACAGTAAAAAAACAAACAACCCAATCCAAAAATGGGCAGATGACGTAAATAGACATTTGTCCCGAGAAGACATAAAGATGGCCAAGAAGCACATGAAAAGCTGCTCAACATCACTAATTATTAGAGAAATATAAACCAAAACTACAATGAGGTATCACCTCACACAAGTTAGAATGGGCATCATCAGAAAATCTACAAACAACAAATGCTGGAGAGGGTGTGGAGAAAAGGGAACCCTCTTACACTATTTGTGGGGATGTAAATTGATACAGTCACTATGGAGAACAGTATGGAGGTTCCTTAAAAAACTAAAAATAGAATTACCATATGACCCAGCAATCCCACTACTGGGCATATACCCAGAGAAAACCATAATTCAAAAAGATATTCACACAATGTTCATTGCAGCACTCTTTACAATAGCCAGGTCATGGAAGCAACCTAAATACCCATAGACAGACGAATGGAAAAGATGTGGTACATATATAAAATGGAATATTACTCAGCCATAAAAAGGAACGAAATTGGGTCATTTGTAGAGACATGGATAGATCTAGAGACTGTCATACTGAGTGAAGTAAGTCAGAAAGAGAAAAACAAATACCATATTTAAGCGCATACATGTGGAACCTAGAAAAATGGTACAGATGAACCGGTTTGCAAGGCAGAAATAGACACACAGATGTAGAGAACAAATGTATGGACACCAAGGGGGGAAAGTGGCAGGGTGGTGGTGGTGGGATGAATTGCGAGCCTGGGATTGACATATATACACTTATATGTATAAAATAGATAACCAATAAGAACCTGCTGTATAAAAAAATGAATAAAATTAAAACAAATAATATTTTAAAAAAATAAAACAGAAAAAAAGTTCTTTCCTTCCCATAGACGTATTTATATGAATGAATGATTTCCATGCTTATATCTATAAATACAAAAAGAGGAATAAAACCTACCTTGAACCAAAAAAGAAAAAAAAAACAGAACCCACTGGCCATACAGAGGAAAACCCTATCAGGGCACTTGCTCCAGTGGTGCCTGCAGGTCAGCCAGGATGGTCCTGGCCCCAGGCGCTCTTCTGGAAGCTTTCCATTTCCCTGCCTGAGGTACCCCTCCTGTCCCGGCCCCCACTGCTTTTTTCCTTCCTCACCTCTGCCCGGGTAGAAATTCCAGCAGCAGGTGTGGGTGACACATCCTCTTCTTTAGCAGGTGGCAGCCCGGCAACTCCTGCAGAAAGTCCAGCAGAGCCCCACTCACACGGGGCCACTCATAGAGCCGTGGGCGCTACTCCCTCCTACCAGCACAACCCCGAGACTGCTGACGGGGCAGAGAATATGGCGTCAGGCACAGCTGCAGAGGCTTTTGCTGCCTGGAGGGGTGTTTATATTGACCTCAACCCAGGCACACCTGGGAAGGGCTGGCCGGCAGGGTCAGGCTGCCCAGGTCAGCCAATCCTCTCCCCTCAGGGGCTCAGAGTTGCAGAAAATGGGCTTTGCTGCACCGGCCAGGTCCAAGGAACAGATGTAGGGTCCTGAGAGTCAGGATAGACAAGGGGTGGCAGCCCTGGCTTGTTTTCTAATCATTTTATCTGGTCCATGAGTGGGAGACAACTTCAAGAAGACCCTCTCCTAATTAGAGGAACCCAGGAGTCATGGAGAGGAGGGGTGGTGGATGGAGACAGAGGCCTGGTTCCCCGGCTGCAGTGGAAGCCCCTAGAAGACCAGGGGGAGGGAGGCCGCACAGAGAGAAGCCTAGGGTCACAGACCTGTCGGAGCTGATGTTTGTTAGTTCAAGCCCTGCTCTGAGGTGCTCTGTGTCAGCTCTGAGCGACAGGTGTGCTGTGGGTGCTCTGCAATGAGGGTTATGTGCACGATTCCTGTGTGCCCAGCTCTGCTGGGGTACCTGTCCAGGGGAGCTCCATATCCAGGGAGGGGCTTGCCCACGAGAGCCCCGTGAGCTGCTGGGTACCTGCCCAGGTGAGCTCCATATCCTGGGAGGTGCCTGCCCACGAGAGCCCCGTGGGCTGCTGGGTACCTACCCAGGTGAGCTCCATATCCTGGGAGGGGCCTGCCCACGAGAGCCCCGTGGGCTGCTGGGTACCTGCCCAGGTGAGCTCCATATCCTGGGAGGGGCCTGCCCACGAGAGCCCCGTGGGCTGCTGGGTATCTGCCCAGGTGAGCTCCATATCCTGGGAGGGGCCTGACAATGAGAGCCCCGTGGGCTGCTGGGTACCTGCACAGGTGAGCACCATATCTTGTGAGGGGCCTGACCATGAGAGCCCCGTGGGCTGCTGCGTACCTGCCCAGGTGAGTTCCATATCCTGGGAGGGGTCTGACCATAAGAGCCCCGTGGGCTGCTGGGGACCTGGTAAAGGACGCCAGGATAGTCAGTGAAGCCACAGAGGATATACATCCAGTAGTTCCTAATTCCTATACCCTGCTGGTCATTCTACCATCCCCCAGGACATGATATTCTGTATTAGACTTCAATGATGTCTTCTTCTGTATTCCATTAGTCCCAGAGTCACAAGAAATTTTGGCTATGAGTGGCAGGACTCAACGTACAACAAAAACAATACTGTTGGGCCGTCCTGCCCCAGGGGTTCAAAAATTCCCACACCATCTTTGGGGAAACGTTAGCTAAAGCCCTAAAAGATCTACCTCGGGAAAAGGGAACCCTCCTTCAATATGCAGACAACATTCTGATCACCAGCCCTACTAAGGAGGCCTCTGGACTACCTAGCCAATAAAAGATAGAAGGTGTCCAAGAAAAAGGCTCAAATATCACAGACTAAGGTGACCTGCCTGGGCTTCATTCTCACAGAAGATCGGAAAAGCCCATCCCAGGAAAGGGAAGAAGCCATTTGCAGCCTCACCCTTCCTAAAACTAGAAGACAGCTTAGGGGTTCCTGGGGAGACCGGGGTTTGCTGCATCTGGATCCCTAACTACAGTCTAATACCTGGGCCTCTATATGAAACACTGAAAGGAAAAGATGATGATCCTTTTGAATAGAATCCAGAAGCGGCCTTTCAAGAAAGGAAAGAACAGTCAATTCAGACCCTTGCCATGGACCTCCCTAATTTAGCTAAACCCTTTGACCTTTACATTCCTGGTCGAAGGCGAATCGCCCTTGGAGTATTAGTGCAAAAACTGGGACCACTTGAAATGGAAAAACGCAAGAATGCCCTCCAGGCATTGGCCAGCCACCCCATCCGACCAGGATACTGGGGGTATCTAAAAACCTGGAAATGAGCAGCCCGCAAGGCCAGCTCTCTCCTAAGGGAAAAGGACGCCACTTGGTGTTCCTAACCACCCACCATGCCCTGAAGTTGCAGGGATCGCTCCGTGGTCACAATGACCTCGAGTGAGGAGGCCCTCCAACTCCAACCTCCAGAGAGACAACCTGGGGCAATGGGTCCCCATGACGACTCGTGTGACCATCACTTGACCTGGAGCTTCTCTCAGAAAACCACAAGAGTGTGCCCCAAAAGAACAGACTATTGCTTGCAGGACTTACTGCACCCAGAGCGGAGCTAATAAACTTGGCAGGGGACCCGTAAATAACGCTGCCACCATAGAAAAGCCTACAGACACCACGGTGACGGCGACCAATGAGACCAGCTGGACTCCTGGCTACTTCAAAAGGCCGTTGACTGAGTGGCCGTCATGGTCCTGGATCACCACCGGCCCTGGACTGTCTGGGAGTTGAGCAGGCAGGGCTCTGACACCTGGTGCTGTTTGTACATTAATTCAGTGGCCTAACTGAAGAAAGCACAGACTACTGGTCAGAGCATCTAGGCTGGCAGAAACCGTCAGCCTAAGGGGGCCGAACCAATGTGGAGCAGGGTAAAACCGGCCCCCCCAGCGTCCCTGCGCATCTCTTTCCTGGACCCTTAAAGGTCATTAGAATCTATAAAACTTCCAACGCTGGTGCTCAGGCAGACGAGCAGTGAGGGAGGAGGCCTGGGGACAATCAACCTCACCTGGAGGCTGCTGGGGAGAAGTCCTGCCCCTCCCCCCGGGTATGAGGACACCCAACTCAGCACGAAGCATTTACAGAAGAGGTGTCTGCACCCTCAGCGCCCCAAGAATGTGGAATGGGACAAGAGGCAGAGGAGGGGTTTGTCACCGGCAAAGCCCATTAAAAATTCCTGGGAGATAAAAATAGAATCTGGGCAATAAAATAAAGTCTAACCTTTTTTTCCTTTGTGCTTTTTCTAATTTCACTTGTTCCTAGGTTTCCGCAGGCAGAGGTCCCACACCCGGCACTTCAGACCCGATTTCCTAGTGCAAGATGGCTGGGCCGACACCTCAGCTCTCCGGGCCCCGTGCAGACTCCGCCACATAGAGCCTGAGCTCCAGCCAACCCGGCCCTCGAGAGCTCCGCCCCGTCCCTCCCGCTGACGCTGACGGGATCCCTACACAGCAGCCCGGCCCACAGCCTGCGGGGGAGCGCACACTCTCACCTCTCCATTCTCTGATCAAAATATAAAGTTTACCTTTGCTTCTGAAGCAAACTCAGTCCGATCTTTTGGCTCCAATGACACTGGGCAGGGGGACCCTTGTTTGGGCCCACTCTGCAGGATCAGTAACAGAATTTGAGAACATTGTAACTTCAAAGAATAGATGCGTGAGCCAAACTGTTATTAACATAGAGCAGTGTATAAGGCTCGTGTAATATAAGATGTTTCTAACACTTCCACTTGATATTTCCATCACTTTATTATAAGCAAGTTCAGTGGAGGGGTTTGTCGTATTTGTCAGGTCAACATTAGAGAAATGCAGTGATTTCTTTCCAAGGATGTGGATCTACTAATCTTGGCTGAAGGTTTAATCTTATTTTGAATGATTTTCTATTGAAAATGATACCTCTCTTTCAGCTCCTGGATTTCTGCGAAGTATAAAATCTTATATATTTTATTACCAAAGGGTAAAGGTGGGAGGAGAGATAAATTAACAGTTTCGGATTAACATATACACACTTCTATGTATAAAATATATCATCAACAAGGAACTACTGTATAGCACAGGGAACTATACTCAATATTTTGTAATAACCCCTAAGGGGAAATAATCTGAAAAACAATAGATATCTATATCGACATCATGTATCAACTACAGATAAAAAGGAACATAAAGGAGGCCGATGGCGAGCATTTCTGACCCTGAAGACTTCACTCACCTAAATTTCGGACTCTGCTTACGGCCCAAGTCCCTTAATGAACATAAATGTACCAGTGGCTTAAAAATTCGCCAGATTGGGGTTCGGGGAGACACTGATTTGGAAAAATCCCTGGTGTTCTCCTTACATACATGGGAACTTTCCTAGAGCTAAAACATGCCTGTGACACCCAGAAGATGGTACACGGTTGGATCAGGAAGATTTTGGAAAAGGCACCTCATCTCTCAATCTCATGGTGGTCGAGTTCACCCCACCAGCCTCTTTCCTAACAATCTCCCCACTTGAGGATGTCAGCACCTTCTATGTCCTGTTGCACAGAGTTGGGAATTTGTCCACAGGATGAAGGGGAAGGAGGAGAAACAATGAGAGACAAGCCCTAGATGTTCGGACAGGCAAAATTCACTCTAATTTCCAATCAGGAAGAAGAATTAAGCAAAGGCTTAGCCTGCCGCCCGAAAACACAGTAGGGGCAGAAGCACACCACCGGTTTTGTGGCCAGCTCCCAAAAAAGCGAGTTGACAAATGAAGCTCAGGAAACTTCAATTCACAAATCTGCAGAATTATAAATTATGACTCTCCAAGCAAGCCGGAAATGCAAATCAGCAATACAAAGAAGTCTCACTTCCCATCGGTCAAAGGGGACCATGCTGAAAAAAGTGTAAAAACCAGAAATGCAGGACAGGCCATGGAGAAAAGGGAGCCTTGTTAGGCTGATGGGGGGGATGTAAACTGCCAAAGGCCACTCTGTAGAAGTGTATGGTGTTTCCTAAAACATCTAAAAAACAGAGCTAGAGAGCATAGGGCACTTACACTCATGGGCATATAAATTGGGAAATCTAAAAATAAACAAGACACGGGCACCCCAAAGTTTAGGGCTGCTCTGTTGACAAGAAACTCCAATTCGGTACACCTTAAATATCCCAGGAAAGAGAAAAATGGATAAAGAAGTTGTGGTACTTATGTACAATGGAATATCACTCAGCCATGTAAAAAATGTTATAAGGCTAGTAGCAGCATGCTGACTGGATTTACGTACGAAGTTTAGAAGTGAAATAAGTCACACAGAAAAAGACACTTATCATAAGAAATCACTTATAGAGGGAATGTAAAAATCGCTTCACAGGACATGCACTACAAAACAGAATAGAGCCACACATTTAGAGAACACACCATGGCTGCTTAACGGAAAGGTGAGGTGGGGTGAGGCATAAAACAAGGGTTTGAAATTAGCACAGATAGCGTTCCATAAACCACATATGTAACAGACAAGCCCTATTCCTTGCTCAGTGAACTGGACTCCAAACCCCCTTTTCAACGCACAAAAAATATATCTGACTAAGTAGGAATCTTAAAACCTATATATTGATATCTCTCTGTAAGTGAATCAAGTGGGTGTAAAATGGTATAAACACAGCAGTGAAAATCACCTAAACCCCAGTATAAAACTAAATTTCAAAAAAAAGTAAAAAACCACAAAGACATTAAAAGAGAGAGAAATTCTTACAGAGATCGTTAAGGGGATTTGAAGCAACCTGGATTGACCATATCTAGACACACAGCTGGACTAGACATAAGGCTGGAAACTGTTGGGGCTGAGAGGATTGGTGAGATTGGGTGAGCAAACGAAGACACTTTAAAGTAATACTGCGTGGTACCCATTCCATTTGTTGCAAATCTCCAGGTTCAAGGGAATCATCCTACAGCGAAAACATGCATGGGAAACCCAGATGATGATACACCGTGTGATCTGGAAAGGTTTCTAAAATGCACCTCATTTCACATCTCCCGGTGCTCGGGTTCCCCCCATCCAGCTGCTATACTAACAGTCTCCCCACGTAGAGAATCAGTACCTTTAACCTATTGTTTCATACAGGTTGCAGTTTGTCCTGAGGATGAATGGGATGAGGGGGAACCCATGAGAGACTAGCTCTAGGTATTGGGACAGGCACATGTCACTCTAATTTCCCATCAGGAAGAAGAATTAACGACAGGCTCAGCCTGCCCCATGGAACCAGAATAGTGCCTGAAGCAATCCTGCGGTTTTGCAGCCAGCTCCCAAAAAAGCCATTTGAAAAATGTAGCTCAGGGGCACTGTAATTCACAAACTTGCAGGGTTATAAATTATAACTCTCATCCAAAAATATACTAAGGGGTGGCAACGAACAGTACTTAAAAGCAAGGCAGAATTGCAGGAAACAGATATCAGAAGGAAGATACGAATCGTTTTTAAAGCACATGAAAAGCGGGAAAACGTCGAAAATGATGCACCTGGCCAAAAAGGGCGTATGCATTTTTTCCTGAATATATTTAGGAAAAACGCATACGCCCTTTTTGGCCAACCAAGCAACCCGGAAAGGAAAATCAGCACTACAAAGAAGTCTTACTTCCCATAGTTCAAAAGGGCCATCCTAAAAAAGTGTAAAAACAAGACATGCAGGCAGGACAGGCCAGGGAGAAAAGGGAGCCTTGTTATGCTGATGGGAGGGATGAAAACTGCCAATGGTCACTCGGGTATGGTGTTTCCTGAAACATCTAAAAAACACAGCTAGAGAGCATAGGGCACTTCCAATCATAGGTATATACAATGGAAAATCTAAAAATCAACAAGGCACGGGCACCCCAAAGTTTAGGGCTGCTCTGTTTACAAGAACCTACACTTCAGTAAATCTTAAATATCCCAGGAAAGAGAAAAATGGATAAATAAGTTGTGGTACTTATGTACAATGGAATATCACTCAGCCATGAAATCAACGTCATAAGGCTAGTAGCAGCATGATGAGTGGATCTAGGTACGACGATTGTAAGTGAAATAAGTCACACAGAAAAAGACACTTGTCATAAGATATCACTTATAGAGGGAATGGAAAAACCGCTACCCTTGAACTGAATTACAAAACAGAACAGAATCACAAGTTTAGAAAACACACTATAGCTGCTTAACGGGAAAGGTGAGGTGGGGTGATGCCTAAAACAAGGGTTTCAAATGAGCTCAGATACCGTTCCATAAACCCAATATGTTATAGACAAGACCTACTCCTTGCTCAGTGAACTGGACTCAACACCCCCTATTCACCGCCCAAGAATATATCTGACTAGAAAGAATCTTAAAACCTATGTACTGATATCTCTCTGTGAGTCAAGTGCGTGTAAAGCGGCATAAAGACAGCAGTGAAAAGCAGCTAAACCCCATTATAAAAATCAATAACTTTTAAAAACCCGTGAAACAAAGACAGTGAAAGAGAGAGAAATTCTGACAAAATTCGTTCAGGTGTGTGATGCCACCTGGATTGACCATATCTAGACCCACAGCTGATTGCGACATAAGGGTGGACACTCTTGGGGCTGAGAGGTTTGGTGAGGTTGGGTGAGCAAACGCAGACCCTTTAAAGTAATATTGCGTGGTACCCATCCCATGGGTCCCAAATCTCCAGGTTCAAGGGCATCTTCCTACATCGAAAACATGCATGAGAAACCCAGAAGATGGTACACCGTGTGATCGGGAAAGGTTGCTAAAACGCACCTCATTTCTCATCTGCTTGTGCTCGGGTTCGCCATTCCAGCCGCTTTACTAGCAATCTCCCTCCTTGGAGAATCAGCAGCTTTAACCTCCTGTTCCGTACAGGTTGCAATTTGTCCTGAGGATGAACCGGCAGAGGGGGAACCAATGGGAGACTAGCTCTAGGTGTTGGGACAGGCACAGGTCACTCTATTTTCCCATCAGGAAGAAGAATTAACCACAGGCTCAGCCGGCCGCCCGGAACCCGAATAGGGCCTGAAGCAATCCTGCGCTTTTGCGGCCAGCTCCCAAGAAAGCGAGTTGAAAAATGGAGCTCAGAGGCACTGCAATTCACAAACCTGCAGAGTTATAAAGGATAACTCTCGTCCACAAATATATTCAGGGAAGGCAACGAAGAGGATTTGAAAGCAAGGCAGAATTTCAGGAAACAGATTTCAGGAGGTAGATTCGAATCGCCTTTAAAGCACAGGAAAAGCGGCAAAACCTCGACAATGATGCCCTTGGCCAAAAAGGGCGTATGCGTGTTTTCCTGAATATATTCAGGAAAACACGCATACGCGCTTTTTGGCCAACCAAGCAACCTGGAAAGGCAAATCAGCGCTACCAAGAAGTCTCGCTTCGCATCGGTCAAAAGGGCCATGCTGAATAAAGGGTCAAAACCAGAAATGCAGGACAGGCCATGGAGAAACGGGAGCCTTGCTACGCTGATGGGCGGGATGTAAATTGCCAACAGCCAATCTGGAGAAGTGTACGGTGTGTCCTGAAACATCTAAAAAACACAGCTTAGAGAGCATAGGGCACTTCCACTCATGGGCGTATACATTGGGAAAACTAAAAATCAGCAAGGCACAGGCACCCCAAAGTTTAGGGCTGCTCTGTTGACAAGAACCTCCACTTCGTTACACCTTAAATATCCCAGGAAAGAGAAAAATGGATAAAGAAGTTGTGATCCTTATGTACAAAGGAATATCACTCAGCCATGGAATCAACGTCATAAGGCTAGTAGCAGCATGATAAGTGGATTTAGGTACGACGATTCTAAGTGAAATGAGTCACACAGAAAAAGACACTTGCCATAAGATATCACTTATAGAGGGAATGGAAAAACCGCTACACTGGAACTGAATTACAAAACAGAACAGAGTCACACGTTTAGAAAACACACTATAGCTGCTTAACGGGAAAGGTGAGGTGGGGTGATGCCTAAAACAAGGGTTTCAAATTAGCTCAGATAACGTTCCATAAACCCAATATGTAATAGACAAGACCTACTCCTTGCTCAGTGAACTGGACTCAACACCCCCTATTCACCGCCCAAGAATATGTCTGACTAGTAAGAATCTTAAAACCTATGTATTGATATCTCTCTGTGAGACAAGTGCGTGTAAAGCGGCATAAAGACAGCACTGAAAAGCAGCTAGACCCCATTATAAAAATCAATAACTTTTAAAAACCCGTGAAACAAAGACAGTGAAAGAGAGAGAAATTCTGACAAAATTCGTTCAGGGGCTGTGATGCCACCTGGATTGACCATATCTAGACCCACAGCTGATTGCGACATAAGGGTGGACACTCTTGGGGCTGAGAGGTTTGGTGAGGTTGGGTGAGCAAACGCAGACCCTTTAAAGTCATACTGCGTGGTACCCATCCCATGGGTCCCAAATCTCCAGGTTCAAGGGCATCTTCCTACATCGAAAACATGCATGAGAAACCCAGAAGATGGTACACCGTGTGATCGGGAAAGGTTTCTAAAACGCACCTCATTTCTCGTCTGATGGTGCTCGGGTTCGCCATTCCAGCCGCTTTACTAGCAATCTCCCTCCTTGGAGAATCAGCAGCTTTAACCTCCTGTTCCGTACAGGTTGCAATTTGTCCTGAGGATGAACGGGAAGAGGGGGAACCAATGGGAGACTAGCTCTAGGTGTTGGGACAGGCACAGGTCACTCTATTTTCCCATCAGGAAGAAGAATTAACCACAGGCTCATCCTGCCGCCCGGAACCCGAATAGGGCCTGAAGCAATCCTGCGCTTTTGCGGCCAGCTCCCAAGAAAGCGAGTTGAAAAATGGAGCTCAGGGACACTGCAATTCACAAACCTGCAGAGTTATAAATGATAACTCTCGTCCACAAATATATTCAGGGAAGGCAACGAAGAGGATGTGAAAGCAAGGCAGAATTGCAGGAAACAGATTTCAGGAGGTAGATTCGAATCGCCTTTAAAGCACAGGAAAAGCGGCAAAACCTCGACAATGATGCCCTTGGCCAAAAAGGGCGTATGCGTTTTTTCCTGAATATATTCAGGAAAAAACGCATACGCCCTTTTTGGCCAACCAAGCAACCTGGAAAGGCAAATCAGCGCTACAAAGAAGTCTCGCTTCGCATCGGTCAAAAGGGCCATGCTGAATAAAGTGTGAAAACCAGAAATGCAGGACCGGCCATGGAGAAACGGGAGCCTTGCTACGCTGATGGGCGGGATGTAAATTGCCAACAGCCACTCTGGAGAAGTGTACGGTGTGTCCTGAAACATCTAAAAAACACAGCTTAGAGAGCATAGGGCACTTCCACTCATGGGCGTATACATTGGGAAAACTAAAAATCAGCAAGACACAGGCACCCCAAAGTTTAGGGCTGCTCTGTTGACAAGAACCTCCACTTCGTTACACCTTAAATATCCCAGGAAAGAGAAATATGGATAAAGAAGTTGTGGTCCTTATGTACAAAGGAATATCACTCAGCCATGAAATCAACGTCATAAGGCTAGTAACAGCATGATGAGTGGATTTAGGTACGACGATTCTAAGTGAAATAAGTCACACAGAAAAAGACACTTGCCATAAGATATCACTTATAGAGGGAATGTAAAAACCGCTACACTTGAACTGAATTACAAAACAGAACAGAGTCACACGTTTAGAAAACACACTATAGCTGCTTAACGGGAAAGGTGAGGTGGAGTGATGCCTAAAACAAGGGTTTCAAATTAGCTCAGATACCGTTCCATAAACCCAATATGTAATACACAAGACCTACTCCTTGCTCAGGGAACTGGACTCAACAGCCCCTATTCACCGCCCAAGAATATATCTGACTAGTAAGAATCTTAAAACCTATGTATTGATAACTCTCTGTAAGTGAGTCAAGTGGGTTTAAAGCGGCATAAAGACAGCAGTGAAAAGCAGCTAAACCCCATTATAAAAATCAAAAACTTTTAAAAACCCGTGAAACAAAGACAGTGAAAGAGAGAGAAATTCTTACAAAATTCGTTCAGGGGCTGTGATGCCACCTGGATTGACCATATCTAGACCCACAGCTGATTGCGACATAAGGGTGGACACTCTTGGGGCTGAGAGGTTTGGTGAGGTTGGGTGAGCAAACGCAGACCCTTTAAAGTCATACTGCGTGGTACCCATCCCATGGGTCCCAAATCTCCAGGTTCAAGGGCATCTTCCTACATCGAAAACATGCATGAGAAACCCAGAAGATGGTACACCGTGTGATCCGGAAAGGTTGCTAAAACGCACCTCATTTCTCGTCTGATGGTGCTCGGGTTCGCCATTCCAGCCGCTTTACTAGCAATCTCCCTCCTTGGAGAATCAGCAGCTTTAACCTCCTGTTCCATACAGGTTGCAATTTGTCCTGAGGATGAACGGGAAGAGGGGGAACCAATGGGAGACTAGCTCTAGGTGTTGGGACAGGCACAGGTCACTCTATTTTCCCATCAGGAAGAAGAATTAACCACAGGCTCATCCTGCCGCCCGGAACCCGAATAGGGCCTGAAGCAATCCTGCGCTTTTGCGGCCAGCTCCCAAGAAAGTGAGTTGAAAAATGGAGCTCAGGGGCACTGCAATTCACAAACCTGCAGCGTTATAAATGATAACTCTCGTCCACAAATATATTCAGGGAAGGCAACGAAGAGGATTTGAAAGCAAGGCAGAATTGCAGGAAACAGATTTCAGGAGGTAGATTCGAATCGCCTTTAAAGCACAGGAAAAGCGGCAAAACCTCGACAATGATGCCCTTGGCCAAAAAGGGCGTATGCGTTTTTTCCTGAATATATTCAGGAAAAAACGCATACGCCCTTTTTCGCCAACCAAGCAACCTGGAAAGACAAATCAGCGCTATAAAGAAGTCTCGCTTCGCATTGGTCAAAAGGGCCATGCTAAATAAAGGGTCAAAACCAGAAATGCAGGACAGGCCATGGAGAAACGGGAGCCTTGCTACGCTGATGGGCGGGATGTAAATTGCCAACAGCCACTCTGGAGAAGTGTACGGTGTGTCCTGAAACATCTAAAAAACACAGCTTAGAGAGCATAGGGCACTTCCACTCATGGGCGTATACATTGGGAAAACTAAAAATCAGCAAGACACAGGCACCCTAAAGTTTAGGGCTGCTCTGTTGACAAGAACCTCCACTTCGTTACACCTTAAATATCCCAGGAAAGAGAAAAATGGATAAAGAAGTTGTGCTCCTTATGTACAAAGGAATATCACTCAGCCATGAAATCAACGTCATAAGGCTAGTAGCAGCATGATGAGTGGATTTAGGTACGTCGATTCTAAGTGAAATAAGTCACACAGAAAAAGACACTTGCCATAAGATATCACTTATAGAGGGAATGTAAAAACCGCTACACTTGAACTGAATTACAAAACAGAACAGAGTCACACGTTTAGAAAACACACTATAGCTGCTTAACGGGAAAGGTGAGGTGGGGTGATGCCTAAAACAAGGGTTTCAAATTAGCTCAGATACCTTTCCATAAACCCAATATGTAATAGACAAGACCTACTCCTTGCTCAGTGAACTGGACTCAACACCCCCTATTCACCGCCCAAGAATATGTCTGACTAGTAAGAATCTTAAAACCTATGTATTGATATCTCTCTGTAAGTGAGTCAAGTGCGTGTAAAGCGGCATAAAGATAGCAGTGAAAGGCAGCTAAACCCCATTATAAAAATCAAAAACTTTTAAAAACCTGTGAAACAAAGACAGTGAAAGAGAGAGAAATTCTTACAAAATTCGTTCAGGGGCTGTGATGCCACCTGGATTGACCATATCTAGACCCACAGCTGATTGCGACATAAGGGTGGACACTCTTGGGGCTGAGAGGTTTGGTGAGCTTGGGTGAGCAAACGCAGACCCTTTAAATTAATACTGCGTGGTACCCATCCCATGGGTCCCAAATCTCCAGGTTCAAGGGCATCTTCCTACATCGAAAGCATGCATGAGAAACCCAGAAGATGGTACACCGTGTGATCGGGAAAGGTTGCTAAAACACCTCATTTCTCGTCTGATGGTGCTCGGGTTCGCCATTCCAGCCACTTTACTAGCAATCTCCCTCCTTGGAGAATCAGCAGCTTTAACCTCCTGTTCCATACAGGTGGCAATTTGAACTGAGGATGAACGGGAAGACGGGGAACCAATGAGAGACTAGCTCTAGGTGTTGGGACAGGCACAGGTCACTCTAGTTTCCCATCAGGAAGAAGAATTAACCACAGGCTGAGTCTGCCGCCCGGAAGCAGAATAGGGCCTAAAGCAATCCTGCGCTTTTGCGGCCAGCTCCCAAGAGAGCGAGTTGAAAAATGGAGCTCAGGGGCACTGCAATTCACAAACCTGCAGACTTATAAATGATAACTCTCGTCTACAAATATATTGAGGGAAGGCAACAAAGAGGATTTGAAAGCAAGGCAGAATTGCAGGAAACAGATTTCAGCAGGCAGATTCGAATCGCCTTTAAAGCACAGGAAAAGCGGCAAAACCTCGACAATGATGCCCTTGGCCAAAAAGGGCGTATGCGTTTTTTCCTGAATATATTCAGGAAAAAACGCATACGCCCTTTTTGGCCAACCAAGCAACCTGGAAAGGCAAATCAGCGCTACAAAGAAGTCTCGCTTCCCATCGGTCAAAAGGGCCATGCTGAATAAAGTGTCAAAACCAGAAATGCAGGACAGGCCACGGAGAAACGGGAGCCTTGCTACGCTGATGGGCGGGATGTAAATTGCCAACAGCCACTCTGGAGAAGTGTACGGTGTGTCCTGAAACATTTACAAAACTCAGCTTAGAGAGCATAGGGCACTTCCACTCATGGGCGTATACATTGGGAAAACTAAAAATCAGCAAGACACAAGCACCCCAAAGTTTAGGGCTGCTCTGTTGACAAGAACCTCCACTTCGTTACACCTTAAATATCCCAGGAAAGAGAAAAATGGATAAAGAAGTTGTGCTCCTTATGTACAATGGAATATCACTCAGCCATGAAATCAACGTCATAAGGCTAGTAGCAGCATGATGAGTGGATTTAGGTACGACGATTCTAAGTCAAATAAGTCACGCAGAAAAAGACACTTATCATAAGATATCACTTATAGAGGGAATGTAAAAACCGCTACCCTTGAACTGAATTACAAAACAGAACAGGGTCACACGGTTAGAAAAGACACTATGGCTGCCTAACGGGAAAGGTGAGGTGGGGTGATGCATAAAACAAGGGTTTCAAATTAGCTCAGATACCGTTCCATAAACCCAATACGTAATAGACAAGACCTACTCCTTGCTCAGGGAACTGGACTCAACACCCCTATTCACCGCCCAAGAATATATCTGACTAGTAAGAATCTTAAAACCTATGTATTGATATCTCTCTGTAAGTGAGGTCAAGTGGGTGTAAAGCTGCATAAACACAGCAGTGAAAAGCAGCTAAACCCCATTATAAAACTCAAATAATTTAAAAACCCGTGAAACAAAGACAGTGAAAGAGAGAGAAATTCTTACAAAATTCGTTCAGGGGCTGTGATGCCACCTGGATTGACCATGTCTAGACCCGCAGCTGATTGAGACATAAGGGTGGACACTCTTAGGGCTGAGAGGTTTGGTGAGGTTGGGTGAGCAAACGCAGACGCTTTAAAGTAATACTGCGTGGTACCCATCCCATGGGTCCCAAATCTCCAGGTTCAAGGGCATCTGCCTACATCGAAACATGCATGAGAAACCCAGAAGATGGTCCACCGAGTGATCGGGAAAGGTTTCTAAAACGCACCTCATTTCTCATCTCCTTGTGCTCGGGTTCGCCATTCAGCCGCTTTACTAGCAATCTCCCTCCTTGGAGAATCAGCACCTTTAACCTCCTGTTCCATACAGGTGGCAATTTGAACTGAGGATGAACGGGAAGACGGGGAACCATGAGAGACTAGCTCTAGGTGTTGGGACAGGCACAGGTCACTCTATTTTCCCATCAGGAAGAAGAATTAACCAGAGGCTCAGTCTGCCGCCCGGAAGCAGAATAGTGCCTAAAGCAATCCTGCGCTTTTGCGGCCAGCTCCCAAGAGAGCGAGTTGAAAATGGAGCTCAGGGGCACTGCAATTCACAAACCTGCAGACTTATAAATGATAACTCTCGTCTACAAATATATTGAGGGAAGGCAACAAAGAGGATTTGAAAGCAAGGCAGAATTGCAGGAAACAGATTTCAGCAGGCAGATTCGAATCGCCTTTAAAGCACAGGAAAAGCGGCAAAACCTCGACAATGATGCCCTTGGCCAAAAAGGGCGTATGCGTTTTTTCTGAATATATTCAGGAAAAAACGCATACGCCCTTTTTGGCCAACCAAGCAACCTGAAAGGCAAATCAGCGCTACAAAGAAGTCTCGCTTCCCATCGGTCAAAAGGGCCATGCTGAATAAAGTGTCAAAACCAGAAATGCAGGACAGGCCACGGAGAAACGGGAGCCTTGCTACGCTGATGGGCGGGATGTAAATTGCCAACAGCCACTCTGGAGAAGTGTACGGTGTGTCCTGAAACATTTACAAAACTCAGCTTAGAGAGCATAGGGCACTTCCACTCATGGGCGTATACATTGGGAAAACTAAAAATCAGCAAGACACAAGCACCCCAAAGTTTAGGGCTGCTCTGTTGACAAGAACCTCCACTTCGTTACACCTTAAATATCCCAGGAAAGAGAAAAATGGATAAAGAAGTTGTGCTCCTTATGTACAATGGAATATCACTCAGCCATGAAATCAACGTCATAAGGCTAGTAGCAGCATGATGAGTGGATTTAGGTACGACGATTCTAAGTCAAATAAGTCACGCAGAAAAAGACACTTATCATAAGATATCACTTATAGAGGGAATGTAAAACCGCTACCCTTGAACTGAATTACAAAACAGAACAGGGTCACACGGTTAGAAAAGACACTATGGCTGCCTAACGGGAAAGGTGAGGTGGGGTGATGCATAAAACAAGGGTTTCAAATTAGCTCAGATACCGTTCCATAAACCCAATACGTAATAGACAAGACCTACTCCTTGCTCAGGGAACTGGACTCAACACCCCCTATTCACCGCCCAAGAATATATCTGACTAGTAAGAATCTTAAAACCTATGTATTGATATCTCTCTGTAAGTGAGTCAAGTGGGTGTAAAGCTGCATAAACACAGCAGTGAAAAGCAGCTAAACCCATTATAAAACTCAAATAATTTTAAAAACCCGTGAAACAAAGACAGTGAAAGAGAGAGAAATTCTTACAAAATTCGTTCAGGGGCTGTGATGCCACCTGGATTGACCATGTCTAGACCCGCAGCTGATTGAGACATAAGGGTGGACACTCTTAGGGCTGAGAGGTTTGGTGAGGTTGGGTGAGCAAACGCAGACGCTTTAAAGTAATACTGCGTGGTACCCATCCCATGGGTCCCAAATCTCCAGGTTCAAGGGCATCTTCCTACATCGAAAACATGCATGAGAAACCCAGAAGATGGTCCACCGAGTGATCGGGAAAGGTTTCTAAAACGCACCTCATTTCTCATCTCCTTGTGCTCGGGTTCGCCATTCCAGCCGCTTTACTAGCAATCTCCCTCCTTGGAGAATCAGCACCTTTAACCTCCTGTTCCATACAGGTGGCAATTTGAACTGAGGATGAAAGGGAAGACGGGAAACCAATGAGAGACTAGCTCTAGGTGTTGGGACAGGCACAGGTCACTC
This sequence comes from Eschrichtius robustus, assembly GCF_028021215.1. Classification (NCBI taxonomy): domain Eukaryota; kingdom Metazoa; phylum Chordata; class Mammalia; order Artiodactyla; family Eschrichtiidae; genus Eschrichtius; species Eschrichtius robustus. The sequence continues at coordinate 55,738,590 of NC_090830.1, read as the reverse complement.
TAGTTTCCCATCAGGAAGAACAATTAACCACAGGCTCAGTCTGCCGCCCGGAAGCAGAATAGGGCCTAAAGCAATCCTGCGCTTTTGCGGCCAGCTCCCAAGAGAGCGAGTTGAAAAATGGAGCTCAGGGGCACTGCAATTCACAAACCTGCAGACTTATAAATGATAACTCTCGTCTACAAATATATTGAGGGAAGGCAACAAAGAGGATTTGAAAGCAAGGCAGAATTGCAGGAAACAGATTTCAGGAGGCAGATTACGAATCGCCTTTAAAGCACAGGAAAAGCGGCAAAACCTCGACAATGATGCCCTTGGCCAAAAAGGGCGTATGCGTTTTTTCCTGAATATATTCAGGAAAAAACGCATACGCCCTTTTTGGCCAACCAAGCAACCTGGAAAGGCAAATCAGCGCTACAAAGAAGTCTCGCTTCCCATCGGTCAAAAGGGCCATGCTGAATAAAGTGTCAAAACCAGAAATGCAGGACAGGCCACGGAGAAACGGGAGCCTTGCTACGCTGATGGGCGGGATGTAAATTGCCAACAGCCACTCTGGAGAAGTGTACGGTGTGTCCTGAAACATTTACAAAACTCAGCTTAGAGAGCATAGGGCACTTCCACTCATGGGCGTTATACATTGGGAAAACTAAAAATCAGCAAGACACAAGCACCCCAAAGTTTAGGGCTGCTCTGTTGACAAGAACCTCCACTTCGTTACACCTTAAATATCCAGGAAAGAGAAAAAGGATAGAGAAGTTGTGCTCCTTATGTACAATGGAATATCACTCAGCCATGAAATCAACGTCATAAGGCTAGTAGCAGCATGATGAGTGGATTTAGGTACGACGATTCTAAGTCAAATAAGTCACGCAGAAAAAGACACTTATCATAAGATATCACTTATAGAGGGAATGTAAAAACCGCTACCCTTGAACTGAATTACAAAACAGAACAGGGTCACACGGTTAGAAAAGACACTATGGCTGCCTAACGGGAAAGGTGAGGTGGGGTGATGCATAAAACAAGGTTTCAAATTAGCTCAGATACCGTCCATAACCCAATACGTAATAGACAAGACCTACTCCTTGCTCAGGGAACTGGACTCAACACCCCCTATTCACCGCCCAAGAATATATCTGACTAGTAAGAATCTTAAAACCTATGTATTGATATCTCTCTGTAAGTGAGTCAAGTGGGTGTAAAGCTGCATAAACACAGCAGTGAAAAGCAGCTAAACCCCATTATAAAACTCAAATAATTTAAAAACCCGTGAAACAAAGACAGTGAAAGAGAGAGAAATTCTTACAAAATTCGTTCAGGGGCTGTGATGCCACCTGGATTGACCATGTCTAGACCCGCAGCTGATGAGACATAAGGGTGGACACTCTTAGGGCTGAGAGGTTTGGTGAGGTTGGGTGAGCAAACGCAGACGCTTTAAAGTAATACTGCGTGGTACCCATCCCATGGGTCCCAAATCTCCAGGTTCAAGGGCATCTGCCTACATCGAAAACATGCATGAGAAACCCAGAAGATGGTCCACCGAGTGATCGGGAAAGGTTTCTAAAACGCACCTCATTTCTCATCTCCTTGTGCTCGGGTTCGCCATTCCAGCCGCTTTACTAGCAATCTCCCTCCTTGGAGAATCAGCACCTTTAACCTCCTGTTCCATACAGGTGGCAATTTGAACTGAGGATGAACGGGAAGACGGGGAACCAATGAGAGACTAGCTCTAGGTGTTGGGACAGGCACAGGTCACTCTATTTTCCCATCAGGAAGAAGAATTAACCAGAGGCTCAGTCTGCCGCCCGGAAGCAGAATAGTGCCTAAAGCAATCCTGCGCTTTTGCGGCCAGCTCCCAAGAGAGCGAGTGAAAAAATGGAGCTCAGGGGCACTGCAATTCACAAACCTGCAGACTTATAAATGATAACTCTCGTCTACAAATATATTGAGGGAAGGCAACAAAGAGGATTTGAAAGCAAGGCAGAATTGCAGGAAACAGATTTCAGCAGGCAGATTCGAATCGCCTTTAAAGCACAGGAAAAGCGGCAAAACCTCGACAATGATGCCCTTGGCCAAAAAGGGCGTATGCGTTTTTTCCTGAATATATTCAGGAAAAAACGCATACGCCCTTTTGTGGCCAACCAAGCAACCTGGAAAGGCAAATCAGCGCTACAAAGAAGTCTCGCTTCCCATCGGTCAAAAGGGCCATGCTGAATAAAGTGTCAAAACCAGAAATGCAGGACAGGCCACGGAGAAACGGGAGCCTTGCTACGCTGATGGGCGGGATGTAAATTGCCAACAGCCACTCTGGAGAAGTGTACGGTGTGTCCTGAAACATTTACAAAACTCAGCTTAGAGAGCATAGGGCACTTCCACTCATGGGCGTATACATTGGGAAAACTAAAAATCAGCAAGACACAAGCACCCCAAAGTTTAGGGCTGCTCTGTTGACAAGAACCTCCACTTCGTTACACCTTAAATATCCCAGGAAAGAGAAAAATGGATAAAGAAGTTGTGCTCCATTATGTACAATGGAATATCACTCAGCCATGAAATCAACGTCATAAGGCTAGTAGCAGCATGATGAGTGGATTTAGGTACGACGATTCTAAGTCAAATAAGTCACGCAGAAAAAGACACTTATCATAAGATATCACTTATAGAGGGAATGTAAAAACCGCTACCCTTGAACTGAATTACAAAACAGAACAGGGTCACACGGTTAGAAAAGACACTATGGCTGCCTAACGGGAAAGGTGAGGTGGGGTGATGCATAAAACAAGGGTTTCAAATTAGCTCAGATACCGTTCCATAAACCCAATACGTAATAGACAAGACCTACTCCTTGCTCAGGGAACTGGACTCAACACCCCCTATTCACCGCCCAAGAATATATCTGACTAGTAAGAATCTTAAAACCTATGTATTGATATCTCTCTGTAAGTGAGTCAAGTGGGTGTAAAGCTGCATAAACACAGCAGTGAAAAGCAGCTAAACCCCATTATAAAACTCAAATAATTTTAAAAACCCGTGAAACAAAGACAGTGAAAGAGAGAGAAATTCTTACAAAATTCGTTCAGGGGCTGTGATGCCACCTGGATTGACCATGTCTAGACCCGCAGCTGATTGAGACATAAGGGTGGGACACTCTTAGGGCTGAGAGGTTTGGTGAGGTTGGGTGAGCAAACCGCAGACGCTTTAAAGTAATACTGCGTGGTACCCATCCCATGGGTCCCAAATCTCCAGGTTCAAGGGCATCTTCCTACATCGAAAACATGCATGAGAAACCCAGAAGATGGTCCACCGAGTGATCGGAAAGGTTTCTAAAACGCACCTCATTTCTCATCTCCTTGTGCTCGGGTTCGCCATTCCAGCCGCTTTACTAGCAATCTCCCTCCTTGGAGAATCAGCACCTTTAACCTCCTGTTCCATACAGGTGGCAATTTGAACTGAGGATGAAAGGGAAGACGGGAAACCAATGAGAGACTAGCTCTAGGTGTTGGGACAGGCACAGGTCACTCTAGTTTCCCATCAGGAAGAACAATTAACCACAGGCTCAGTCTGCCGCCCGGAAGCAGAATAGGGCCTAAAGCAATCCTGCGCTTTTGCGGCCAGCTCCCAAGAGAGCGAGTTGAAAAATGGAGCTCAGGGGCACTGCAATTCACAAACCTGCAGACTTATAAATGATAACTCTCGTCTACAAATATATTGAGGGAAGGCAACAAAGAGATTTGAAAGCAAGGCAGAATTGCAGGAAACAGATTTCAGGAGGCAGATTCGAATCGCCTTTAAAGCACAGGAAAAGCGGCAAAACCTCGACAATGATGCCCTTGGCCAAAAAGGGCGTATGCGTTTTTTCCTGAATATATTCAGGAAAAAACGCATACGCCCTTTTGGCCAACCAAGCAACCTGGAAAGGCAAATCAGCGCTACAAAGAAGTCTCGCTTCCCATCGGTCAAAAGGGCCATGCTGAATAAAGTGTCAAAACCAGAAATGCAGGACAGGCCACGAGAAACGGGAGCCTTGCTACGCTGATGGGCGGGATGTAAATTGCCAACAGCCACTCTGGAGAAGTGTACGGTGTGTCCTGAAACATTTACAAAACTCAGCTTAGAGAGCATAGGGCACTTCCACTCATGGGCGTATACATTGGGAAAACTAAAAATCAGCAAGACACAAGCACCCCAAAGTTTAGGGCTGCTCTGTTGACAAGAACCTCCACTTCGTACACCTTAAATATCCCAGGAAAGAGAAAAATGGATAGAGAAGTTGTGCTCCTTATGTACAATGGAATATCACTCAGCCATGAAATCAACGTCATAAGGCTAGTAGCAGCATGATGAGTGGATTTAGGTACGACGATTCTAAGTCAAATAAGTCACGCAGAAAAAGACACTTATCATAAGATATCACTTATAGAGGGAATGTAAAAACCGCTACCTTGAACTGAATTACAAAACAGAACAGGGTCACACGGTTAGAAAAGACACTATGGCTGCCTAACGGGAAAGGTGAGGTGGGGTGATGCATAAAACAAGGGTTTCAAATTAGCTCAGATACCGTTCCATAAACCCAATACGTAATAGACAAGACCTACTCCTTGCTCAGTGGAACTGGACTCAACACCCCCTATTCACCGCCCAAGAATATATCTGACTAGTAAGAATCTTAAAACCTATGTATTGATATCTCTCTGTAAGTGAGTCAAGTGGTGTAAAGCTGCATAAACACAGCAGTGAAAAGCAGCTAAACCCATTATAAAACTCAAATAATTTTAAAAACCCGTGAAACAAAGACAGTGAAAGAGAGAGAAATTCTTACAAAATTCGTTCAGGGGCTGTGATGCCACCTGGATTGACCATGTCTAGACCCGCAGCTGATTGAGACATAAGGGTGGACACTCTTAGGGCTGAGAGGTTTGGTGAGGTTGGGTGAGCAAACGCAGACGCTTTAAAGTAATACTGCGTGGTACCCATCCCATGGGTCCCAAATCTCCAGGTTCAAGGGCATCTTCCTACATCGAAAACATGCATGAGAAACCCAGAAGATGGTCCACCGAGTGATCGGGAAAGGTTTCTAAAACGCACCTCATTTCTCATCTCCTTGTGCTCGGGTTCGCCATTCCAGCCGCTTTACTAGCAATCTCCCTCCTTGGAGAATCAGCACCTTTAACCTCCTGTTCCATACAGGTGGCAATTTGAACTGAGGATGAAGGGAAGACGGGGAACCAATGAGAGACTAGCTCTAGGTGTTGGGACAGGCACAGGTCACTCTAGTTTCCCATCAGGAAGAACAATTAACCACAGGCTCAGTCTGCCGCCCGGAAGCAGAATAGGGCCTAAAGCAATCCTGCGCTTTTGCGGCCAGCTCCCAAGAGAGCGAGTTGAAAAATGGAGCTCAGGGGCACTGCAATTCACAAACCTGCAGACTTATAAATGATAACTCTCGTCTACAAATATATTGAGGGAAGGCAACAAAGAGGATTTGAAAGCAAGCAGAATTGCAGGAAACAGATTTCAGCAGGCAGATTCGAATCGCCTTTAAAGCACAGGAAAAGCGGCAAAACCTCGACAATGATGCCCTTGGCCAAAAAGGGCGTATGCGTTTTTTCCTGAATATATTCAGGAAAAAACGCATACGCCCTTTTTGGCCAACCAAGCAACCTGGAAAGGCAAATCAGCGCTACAAAGAAGTCTCGCTTCCCATCGGTCAAAAGGGCCATGCTGATAAAGTGTCAAAACCAGAAAGCAGGACAGGCCACGGAGAAACGGGAGCCTTA